>NW_026056251.1:0-114802 GCF_023757985.1 Alternaria ethzedia
AGATATAAAGCTTATAATAACTTTTATTACTAAGTCTAGCGTCTTATTCTTTAAGTTATAATTATATAGCTTATCTAAATAATTCTTCTTAATAATTAGAGCCTATTTATTAAGTATATAGCTTATAGAGAAGTTAAATAGATTCTATAATACTCTAAAAAAGAGACGTAGTAATAGCTTATAAAGCTAATAAGAGATTCTCTAAGATATATAAGTAATAGTATAATTATTATATTTACTACGCTATATATTTATAATTTCTATATTTTAGGTAGCTTTAATAAGAGCCTTAAGAGCTTACTTATCTAAGTAGCTAGATCTTTAGTGCTAAAGATTAGCGTTACTAATACGTAATTATAGAACTTATAAGTAGATAATAGTATTTATAATAATAGAATTAGAAGAATAGATAGAAGAGTTATATTTAATAAATAAAAGATTAAATCTATACTTAAGAGTTATAAGAATAATAGACGCCTTTAGCGTACCTATTCTAATTATATAATTATAGCTTATATACTATATACTACTATTTCTAAGAAGCTTCTCTAAGATAATATTAGTATAGAAACTAGAGATAATCTTAATACTAGTAAGTATAAGATTAGCTTTTCTAGGTTCTTTAAAAGTACTAAGAACAAGATAAAGTATATAATTACTAATACTAATTACTAGAAAGATTTAGCTACCTACCTTAACTATTTCTTTATTAGTTTTAATAAAGGTATTAGACTTAATTAAAGCTTTATTATTAACTAAATAGACTATAGCTTTACTATTAAGAATTATACTAGCTAAGAGCGCGTAAGGCTTAAAGCCTATACTAAAGATAGAAGGCCTAAACTTAGTAATTAGCTTCTTAGAGTAAATAATTATTAAAACTATATTACTAGAGTAATTACTAGCTAGAGAGCTTATTTTCTAGCTAGATTACTTAATCTTCTTATATAGGCTACTCTACTTCTCTTTATAATAGCGCTTTTAGATCTTTTACTTATTTTAAGCTAAGAGTTCTATTAGTAGAATACCTAGTAGCCTAGATCTAGTAATTATAGTCTATAATTAGTAATATAAGATAAACTTTTACTTATACTTTACGTTAGGTTTATAGAGGTAAGACTTAGATAGTAAGCTTAACTACTTCTTACCTAACTTAGTAGAAGTAGAGAGTTAACTTATAATAGCGTTAAAGATTATATTAGCTTTTCTTTTTCTAGTAGTAATTAATATCTTCTAGAGAATAATACTAAATACCTTACTAAGATTACTAAGGCTTAATATATTCTTTCTAAGAGCTATAGTAAATAATTAATTATATTACTACTAGTAAGCCTACTTAGAATTAAACTTCTTAATTATAGTAAGAAAGTTAGTAATTATAAGAGGTTTTTTAACTTTTAAGAGCTTAAAGATTTTTATCTTTTAGTAGAGTATTAACTAGTTATTAAACTACTTTTTAGTAGTTTCTTTCTAAGTCTTCTTAAGATAAGTATAATACTTTGTATAAACTATATATTACGTAGTCTAATTTATAGAAGTAAGTATAGTCTTAAAAGTCTTTATAAGAAACTAGACTATTCTTTTATTATTACTTATAGTTATAAGTAATAAGTAATTAGATATAATAGTACGTATAATCTAGATCTTAATATTATTAATCTTCTTACTCTTTCTTAACTACTACTTAAACTTATAGTTCTAGTAGGCTATAAGCGTAGTACTATTCTTAGTCTTATAGTTATAATTTTATAAGAAAGTATTATACTTATAAGTAGCTTTATTATACTTATTCTTTTAATTCTTAGTTAGCTCTATAAAGAGAGAAGCTAGAGCTATAAACTCTAGAACTAAAAAGTTAGAGAACTTAGGCTTCTAAGTATCTATATATTTAATATCTAGAAGATTAGAATTAATTTCTTTCTAGATACTCTTCTTATTATAGTATTACTTAAGAAGCGTAAACTAGATATTCTAGTTAGATTACTTCTTAAGAAGTATACCTATAGCTATAATAGCTATATTATAATTACTTATATCTATAGAGTTAGAGCGTAGAATTAATATAGAGATACTAAGAATAATATAGAAGTAGGTAATTAAGTAATTACGTAGAAGAAGTTCTAATTATAGAATATTTAGAGAGAGTAGAGTAGAAATAAGATTAATTAATCTATCTTCTAGTAAGCTTTAATACGTAGTAGAAATTAGTTCTATAATTAAGTAGCTAGGCTTATAACTATTAAAGCTAGAGATAATTAATAATTAGAGAAAATTAAGTATATTATAATTATTCTACTATAAAAGAAAGTTAGAATAAAATCTCTAGCTATATATCTAAGAGCTAAGCAATTACGTATCTATAATTAGATAATTATAACTACTTTCTAATCTTAATAAAAGATAAAGTAAAGAAGAGAGAAGCCTTACTTATATATTACTACTATAGCTAGCGTTAATAGCAGCCTTAGTAGTAAGTAGTAAAGATAAAAGTAGTAAAGATAAAGAATATATAATAAATATAGTAAAGGTATTACTATATTAGAAGATATACTATATAATAAGATAGTAGTAGAATATAAGAAGATAGTAGAAAGTAAAAGTAGTAGAATATAAGAAGTAACTATAAGACGCTAGTAGTAGAATATAAGAAGAAAGTAAATACTTTAAGTATAATATATACAAACTCTAGCGCTATAGTTTAGTTAAATATAGAAAACTATTATTACTATACTCTATAGATATACCTATATAGAAGTTACTACTACTAGATACTACTATAAGTAAGAGAGAAGAGTATTAATATATATTAATTAATATAAATACTTATAAATAAGACTATAATATTTATCTTAGTATTATTTAGAGATAAAAGTAGTGTTTATAGAAAACTATACGTAAGCCTTAGCACTATTATTATTATACTTATTATTACTATCTTAGCCTTTTACTTTTTAAGAACTTTATACTACTATAAACTTACTATATATTATATACTTTTAAATACCTATAATACTTATAAGATATACTCTATACTTCTATATCTACGCAATTTATTTTTTAGTATACCTAAGACTAGACTTAAGTTCTTCTCTACTCTAGTAGAATAAGCTAGTAATAATATAGTCTAGGTATAGAATCTAAGAAATAGGTTATTTCTATATAAGAAGTACTAAAGACTTCTACTAGCGTATATTATAAGATAGTATATATTAATATTATACTTATCTAAAGATAGTTACACTAATACTTTATAGAGTTCTACTAGCGTTAGTCTATCTAGCTAGATTTTCTATAATAACTAGTCTAAAGATAATAACTTACGCAGCACTAGCACTATCTATAGTATCTACTTTAGATATAGTATATCTACTAGTATAGTTAGAATATAATAATAATAATAAAAAGAAAAAGAAATCTATCTAGTTTAAGAACTTAGACAAAGACCTTAAAATAGAAGAAATAATAAGTATCTCTAATAATAATAATAAAAATAGGCCTACGCCTACTTTAATAATAATAACACTAGTTAGAGATAATTTCTAAGCACTAGTAGGTAAGAATAATTTCTTAGTAGATAATTCTATAGTATTACTTAAAGTCTAAAGTCTACTACTTCTAGAAGACCTTAGATCTTATTCTAGTAGCTAGTAAGTAAGTTTAATCTATATTATAGTAACTACTAATATATTTAGTATAGTCTTTAACTTTACTACTATTATTACTAGTAGTTTTATAAGCTACTAATACCTACTTACCTAAAACTCTATAAAGTTTAAAAAGTAGTTAGTAGTATCTATTTCTAACATATTATGCTTTATCTAGAATACTTCTATAACTCTAGTGTAGAAGTCTACTAGCATCTATATTCTATATTAGTAAGTTAGAAAGTAGTAGTATAAAGATAGCTAAGCCTTTACTAACTATAATAGAAAGTAAGACTAAGCTTAGTTTAACTATATTATAAGAATTATAGAAACTAGTCTTAGTAAGATCTTAATAGGTAAGATAGCGTGTTTCTACTACCTAAATAAAGGTATTAACTACTATTACTATAAGCTAGATATTAGAGGTATTACTATTAGTAATTTTATTATAATCTCTAGTAGTATATACGCGCGCTATTAGTATTATAGAAAAGTCTACTTTTATATAGCTTCTTCTATAAAGAATTAAGTAAAGAAAAAAATAACTACTTTTATATTATAAAAGCTATAGATAATATATAGAACTAAGCTCTTTTATTAACTAGTACGTTAAAGAGCCTATCTTACTAATCTATCTATTAGTACCTAGTATACGCTACACTCTTTATTATTATACTATTAACTCTCTATAAATACTATATCTCTAATACTATTATAGAAGCTTAAAAAGATAACTATCTTTTAAGTTAGTATTCTATTTAATATAGAGTAGATTATACGCCTTTCTTAGAGCTTTTTAGTTATTTATTTTACTACTATAATCTTTTAGGCCTAGTACCTTATTAGTTATATAGACGTAGAATATTCTAGCTAAAAGTATCTAAGAAGCGCTAATAAAAGCTTTATTACTAGTTACTACACTTACTAGTCTAGAGAAGAGGTATAAAGTACGTAGAGTAATAGATAAAATAATAATAATAATAACTTCTAGTAGCTCTACTAGCTTAATATAAGAGAAATATAAACTACTATAAGTACTAAGATCTTAGTGTATATTAACTAAATAGTATTAGACTAAGTGTAATAGGCTAGATAAACTTAATATATATATACTACTTTATATAGAGTTCTATCTACGCGTAATTATATAGAGTTATACTAAAAGAAAAGATACTTATCTTAGTAATAATATACTTATTATCTAGCTATATCTCTATAACTATATAGGTATAGTACTTTAACTTATTACGCTTATCTCTTTATATTTACCTAGATATACACTTATAAGCTATAGCGTCTTTAGACTATAATATACTATCTCTAGCCTTTACTTACGCGCCTTTACGCTAGTACGTAGATATACCTAAGTAGTATATAAATAAAATTATTAACTTTAGCTCTTTTATCTTATAAAAAATAAAAAGGTAATCTACTAGATCTTTCTCTAATAAGAAGATTAATACTAAAGATAAGAGAAAGAATAAGTAATTTAGTAAGACTAATAGTTAGAGTAAGAGTAAAGCTAGAAATAATAATACTACACTATCTTAAGTACTAAGAGAGAAGCCTTTATTAATAGAAAAGCTTAGAGTAAGTATAGTAATTAGTATAAACTTATAACTACTAACTATAATACTACTAATAAGTGTATAGCTATAAATAATAATATATTAGATAATAGGCTTTTACCTAAGCTATCTAATAAAGAGAATATACTAGATAACTATATTAATAACTCTAATATAACTAAGAATAAGCTAGAAGTTAAGCTAGAGAATAAGTAGAAAGATAAGCTAGATATTAAGCTAGAGAATAAGTAGAAAGATAAGCTAGATATTAAGCTAAAGAATAAGCTACCTAAATACCTCTATTATAGTAACTTTTTTATACTAATCTATTTTAGAACACGCTCTATATAGACCTCTATATCTATAGTATTTATTTTTACTACTATAACTTAAGATAACTTATTAATACTATATAGTTACTTATTATCTATAGCTTCTATATCTACTACGTTTATATATAGTTTCTAGTTTACACTTATATATAAAAATATAGCGCCTATAATCTTTTACTAGTTATAGTATATACTTATATTAATCTAATCTACTATTTTCTTCTAGCGTAATAAGCTATTACTTTATAGAACTACTACACTATTATATAACTTTAGTAGTAGTAGAGAATTATAAGTAATATAGAATACGTAAGATACTATAATATAAGTAATATAAGTAATATAGGCCTTTAAGAGTTAAGCTTTAGTAAAATAAGTATAGATAGAAAATATAATTAATATTATAATTAAGATATACTATAATACTAAACTTAATAATAATAATACTAAGATTACTATATAGGTAGTAAAGAGGTTAGCCTCTATATATATATTTAAGCTAACTTAGATTTACGCAAAGATATAAGAGATTAAGTAATATATATATATATAAGTAAAGCTCTTAAATAGTAATAGTAGTATTTTCTTAGTACTAGATAGTATATGCCTTAACTTTATAGAAGAATAGTAAGACTAGGCACTTTCTTATTATAGAACTATTAGTACCTAGTAGAAAAGAAACTCTTACTCTTAAGAGTAGATTAACCTAATTAGAGATATCTATAACTATATTACTACTATAGAAGACTATGTTAAGGTCTACTATAGTAAAGGCTAGAAAAAAAGAGTAAATTCTTTAGCTACTTAAGAAGTAGATAATATAAATAATAATAATATAGGTACTAATAAGTAAGTAAAGAATAACACTAGTAATAATAGTAATAGAGTATTCTAAGACTAAGACTTCTAGTTATATCTAATCTATATAGATATAAGTTCTTCTAAGAAAACTATAAGCTACTAGAATAAGATATAATTAGTAGCGCTAGGCCTAGAATATATACTAGAGTTACTTAGAGTTATTAGTAACGCTATCTATACTTATAATTCTACGTAGCGCTATTAGTAAATAACTAAGCGCTTAGTAGTGTACTATAATAATAAGAGCCTATAAAAACTATATAGACTAGAGTAATTCTTCTTCTACTATAAGAAGACTTTTAAATACGCTACCTATAACAAAGCTAACGCTTTAGTTATTATAGTAATCTCTATACTAGAGCTTACTAGGTAGATTAATTATATAGATAATATTAAATAATATATACTAGTATAATACTTTATCTATATACTATATTATTACGCTAATAGTAGTATAAAAGTCTAGGTAAAGGCTATACTCTAAAGTATTAAGCGCCTACTAGACTACTTATAAATAGTTAATTAGAAAGTTACTTTTATCTAGAAGCTAGTTTTTGCTCTATAGGTACTTTAGATAAGTAACTTTTTTCTATACCTATAGAAAGAGCTAGATAATAAAGCTAAAGCTACTATTATAAATAATATAGTAACGTCTCTCTATATACTTACTTATAATCTAAAGTATACTATCTACTTTTATAAAGTTAAGCTTCTCTAAGAAGATAGAATACTTTAACTTTACTATCTTAAAGAATAATAAGTGTAAATAGATAAGAGAGAAAATATTAACGTCTCTCTATATATATAGAGATAATAAAAACTTCTATATACTAAGTAATATATCTTTTACTTTAGCTATAATAATAACTAGATTAAATTTAACCTAGATAATAACTAAATTTTATACTAGATCTCTCTCTTAACTTTAGATAAAGAAAGAACCTTTACTAAAGAGAGAAAGTTAACTAAAAGAATATAAAATTTTTATAATACTTTAATATTAATTTAGTTTATAAAGAATTACTTTCTATTATACTTTAATAAAGAAAGAATCTTAAATAAAGAAAATAAGTTAGCTCTAAGAAAAGATTAAATTTATAAAACTAAGGCGTTAGAGTAGCTTATAGAGAATTAGTAGTATACTTATTTCTATAGTAGTATTATATTAATTTTTTATATTTTCTCTTTCTTTCTTTATTCTCTATTTATACTTACTTTACTATATTTTTTTTATTTATAAATTTAAAAATAACCTTATATACTTACTTATATTATATACCTTTACTAGATATAAAGTAGAAATAAATAAGTCTACTATAACTTTATTACTACTACTACCTCTATCTATAATAATATAATATATATATTTATAGTAGTATCTACTATATATAAAGCTACTTACATTCTACTCTTAAGCGTATATAAAGCTACTTACGTTCTACTTTTAAGTATTAGGTAGCTAACTTATACTTTTATATCTAACTAGTAATTATATTCTACTACTAAGATATCTCTCTACTATTCTTAGTAGAACTAGTTATTATAGCCTCCTCTACTAGTTACGCTACTTACTTAGCTTTAACTAGTTTAGAATTATTAGAGAGCTTATTATTAGAGTTCTTCTCTATTTCTTACTTAATCTCTTACTCTAGTATATTATATAGCTACTATTTATTAATAAAGTTATTAATACTTATTAACACTTCTATAAAAAAAATCTACTTCTTAATACTATACTCTAGCCTAGAAAGGCTTTACTAAATACTTTAACGCTATTTAAATATACTTTAAACTTATTTAATAGTTATATAAAGAGAGAAGTATTAGTAGTTAAATAATTTTTTTTTATTTTAAGCTTTTCTTCTAGTAACTCTACTATTAAACTCTTTTAAGTAATATTAAGTATAAGAATATAGTATTATTATAATAGAGATAAGAAAGTATTTAAAGTCTATAAGTAGATATTTACTATAAGATAGCGTAAGACTATATAGATATACTATATAGTTAAAGATTTTTATATTATATATCTAGCTCTCTTACCTAGTAAAATAGTATATAAATATAGAGTTAAAGTTATATATACTAAGAATATTTTACGTATAGTAGTTTTTCTAATACTACTAGACTTTTTTATTACTAAGGCTTTACTATATAAAAGCGCGTATAAAAGTACTATCTATAGTACTAATATAGTCTAAGAACTATAGATAGTAGTGTATACTAGGTCTAACTTTATCTAAAGGCGTATAGTTATTACTAGATAGTTATATAGTCTCTTTAAATAGATAATAAAGCTCTACTAAATACTTATTAATTACGTAGTAAATAGTACTTTTAGAGTAACTCTAGAACTAAGAGCTTAACACTATAGTTTTCTTATACTTATAATACTTAAGAAATATTATTAACTACTTATCTAAGCGTACTATAGTATTATACTTTTACTTTAGCTAGCTTATAGTTATTTTAGCTATATACTACGCGTAGAGTCTTTAGAATACTACTTTATCTATCTATATAGCTATATAAAACTTTTTATTACTTCTATATATAAGATATATAATACGTATTTAATAGAATATTAGAAAGAGCTAAAAACTCTAGGTATTATAATTTAGAAAAAGTATTACCTATTCTATAATATTTATAATAGCTATAGCTATTATCTAAAAAACCTTAACTAATAGGCTATAGACTTTAGTATTATATAGCTTCTACGCGTTATTCTTATTAATATTTATCTCTTCTAGTTATTCTTCTATATTATCTTACTCTAGTAGACTATTAGAGTTTTATAAAATAGAGTTAGACTTAGAGTTAGTATTAAAGTTTATATTAAAGTTAGAATATAGCTAAGCTATAACGTAAATATAGTAGTAGTATAATATTATTTCTTAGAATCTCTATATATATTATAAGAATATAGATATAGATAAGTAGTAAGTACTAATAATAATAGCGCTAAGTGTATATATTACTACTATACTTTTATTTACGCCTCTACTTTACTTCTTCTCTACTATTAAAGTTAGTAGTAGAATACGTAAAACTAGCTAAATAAATATAGAACTATAGTAGTAGTATAATATATAAGACTAAATAAATATAAATAGATACTACTATATCTAGAGTATGTTTTTATTATATAGATGCTATAGAGACGCCTTTATACCTAGAGAATAGTACTCTTATTTAGTAGACGTAGCCTCTATATATATTAGTAGTAGTAGTAGTATAATATAGAACTATAATAATAAAAGAACTAAGTAGTAATAGTAATATAATGCAAGAGCTATATAATAATAAAAGTAGTACTTCTCTACCTATAGTACGTAAACTAGCTATTAAGATTATTACTAATATTTTTCTCTACTTATCTCTACTAAGTCTAGTATAAGAGAGAAAGTTCTAAGTAAGATAGTATATCTAGAAAAAAGTACTAGCCTTTCTTAGCTTTACTACTAAAAGACTCTACTTTTTAGTTTCTTAAATAAAAAGACTAAGTAGTTAGCTATAGCCTTTCTTAGCTCTACTAGTAGTAATAGTATACTACTATACTCTTACTACTATACTCTTACTACTATACTCTTACTACTATACTTTTACTATTCTATATATACTAACTAAGATAACTACTATTTATTAAGTAATATAGATAGATAGCTTAGTAGTAGAGCGCTATAGATATATATTAGTAGATAGAACTTAACTTAGGTTATTTTACTTCTCTTATATACTTACTATCTAACTATAATATCTATTTATAAAAGTTCTAGGTTTAATCTCTAGTCTATTTATTCTTTCTTTTTATCTTTTTTTTCTTACCTTTTTTTACTTATATAGAGTAGTAGAATATCTTAATTCTAGTAGTAGTAGAATATCTATATTTCTAGATTAAGTAAGTAGTAGTAGAATATAATAAAAGCTTAGAGGCTTATTAGATAGTTACTATAGTAGTAGAATATCTATAGACCTAGAATAGGTAAGAGATAGTAGAATACTTATAAACCTAGAATAGATAAGAGATAGTAGAATATAATACTTTATTTTTATTTATAGTATTATTATATATCTAGACTATCTTAATAAAAGGCTTCTTAGAGAAGGTATAGTCTAAGTTCTACTAAAGTAGTAGACTTAGTAAGTAGAGAGATATAGAGAAGAGCGTATATAAAGTAGTAGAATATAAAGTAGTAGAATATAAAGCCTTAGAGACTAGTAAGCTAGTTACTATAGTAGTAGAATATAAAGCTTTAGATACTAAAGAGCTAATTACTATAGTAGTAGAATATAAAGCTACTAGTGTATTATAGCTATTAATAAAGGCAAAAAGAAGTATAGCGTTAATAGTACTACTAGTTACTATTAAAGTAGCTTACTACGTAAGTATAGTACTAGCTACTATAGCTATTATTATCTACGTATACTAGAACTATATAAGTAGAGTATTAAGTATTAGTAGTACTAATAGTGCCTACTAAGATAGCTTACTATAAGTAGAGCCTCTAGTGTTAATAGTATCTACTAAGATAGCTTACTAAGAGTAGAGTAGAGCTTCTAGTGTTAATAGTGCTTACTAAGGTAGCTTACTATAAGTAAAGCCTCTAGTATTAATAGTATCTACTAAGGTAGCTTACTAAGAGTAAAGTAGAGTATCTAGTATTAATAGTGTCTACTAAGGTAGCTTACTATAAGTAGAGCCTCTAGCGTTAGTAGTACTAATAGTGTCTACTAAGGTAGCTTACTAAGAGTAGAGTAAAGCTTTTATCTTATTCTAACTTAGTATAAACTTAGAAGTATATTAGTAAGTTAAGTAGATATAGTACTATTATATTCTTAAAATTATCTCTAGCCTTATCTTCTAACTCTTCTATATTACTAAGTAGATTAATAATCTTATACTCTTTCTATTATCTTATAGTAAAGCTATCTTAGTTTTTATTTACTTAGTAAGTTCTAAAGTTACTATAAAATTACTCTACTTTAAGAGAATATTCTACTTTAGAGATAGTAGCTAGTAAGCTAGCGCGTAGTAGTAAAATATATAGAAAGCTTAAAGGCGTATAAGTAGTAGTAGAATATATAGAGATTAGAGTGTATAAGTAGTAGTAGAATATATAGAAGTTAGAGCGTATAAGTAGTAGTAGAATATATAAAGGTTAGAGGCCTATAAGTAGTAGTAGAATATATAGAGGTTAGAGCGTATAAGTAGTAGTAAAATATATAAAGATTAGAGGCCTATAAGTAGTAGTAGAATATATAGAGATTAGAGCGTATAAGTAGTAGTAAGATACTTTATTATAAGTAGTAGTAAAATATATAAAAAGCTTAGAGATATATTAGTAGTAGTAAAATATAAAAAAACTATAAAAGCTAGTAAGCTAGTTTATAGTAGTAGAATACTCTTATTATAAGTAGTAGTAAGATATAATAAAGTTAGAGTATATAAGTAGTAGTAGAATATAAAAAGACTATAAAAGCTAGTAAGCTAGTTTATAGTAGTAGAATACCTATAAACCTAATATAAGTAAGTAGTAGTAGAATATAATAAAGTCTTAGAGCTAGTAAGCTAATTATTATAGTAGTAGAATATTATTATTATACTATAGTAGTAGAATACTTTATTATAAGTAGTAGTAGAATACTCTTATTATAAGTAGTAGTAGAATACTTTTATTATAAGTAGTAGTAGAATACTTTATTATAAGTAGTAGTAGAATACTTTATTATAAGTAGTAGTAAAATATAGTAAAGCTTTAATTTACTATATATTATATAATAATAACTACCTTTTTAACTAATTTAAGCTATTCTACTACTATTATATACTTATATAGCGTCTAAAAAGTATAAAATAATTTCTAAAATTATATAATAAAATTCTCTACTTTAATTAGACTATAATATAATATATTTTATAGCTTTTAAATATATTATATTTTATAGAATATATCTTACTACTATTATATAAATTACTTATTACTAAACGTAGGTATATAATAGGTTGTATAATGTTATATTCTTAGTGTTATATTAAATACAATAATTGCTAAATAGGCTCTTACTCTAACTCTACGCACGCGAGCTACTTTTAGTTAGCCTACCTAGTGCGCGATAACTGTAGCACATCTTAAAAGACTAACTAAACAAATGGTTAAACTTAACACAATCACGACTTATAAGTTGTAGTCTCAGCGCCTGCAGTCCTCGCTAGAGTGATCTGTATTGCTTTTACTATGCAAATCCCATGCCATCACATTCTTCCCTCACAACTTCACCATACCCAGTCACGCATACCCATTCGCCCCAAGCCACTCCCTAACAACCCCCGCATCCCTCTGCGCATAAGCCGCATAACTCCTAATCGTATCATCCACAACCTCCAGCCCCTTATTATACCCCCTCGTATCCTTCCCCTTGAAGAACTCCTGAATCTCATCCGCCACCTTACTATCCGTAAACTTATTCAATCCAAACCTGAGGAACCTCTCTAGGACAACCGGGTTACCAGCAAGCGCAGGATGCACCTTGGAGTCCCAGTTATCGCGAATGTAGTGCCAGACCTCCGGGCGGACCTTTGAGTTGTTGGCGAGGGCAATGGTGGAGCTGTGCTTGTCTTGCATGGCGACGGCGTCGGAGAAGACAAAGTC
Organism: Alternaria ethzedia; assembly: GCF_023757985.1. Classification (NCBI taxonomy): domain Eukaryota; kingdom Fungi; phylum Ascomycota; class Dothideomycetes; order Pleosporales; family Pleosporaceae; genus Alternaria; species Alternaria ethzedia. The sequence goes on from NW_026056251.1 coordinate 13,059, forward strand.
CATGACTTGCTTTGCGAGGTCGGGGGTTTGGACGCGGCCGAGGGAGCCGAGGCAGATTTCTTTGCCGTCGATGGATGTGGTGTGGAGGTATTCGTTTTGGACGGCTTTGAGAGCTGGTTCGCCGCGGTTCTTGATGGCGGTGGCGAAGACGGCGCGGCGGAGGGAGGGGTGAATGGCCTTGTTGTCTCCGTTGATGTAGGCGTCGAAGCGCTTGAGGGCCTCGTCGACGGTGGCTTTGTGGCCGACGATGCCGGCGGAGAGGATGAGGCTGGCGCGAAGTTGGCCGACGAGGTAGTTCTCGCCGTCCTTGAACTCCCAGCCGACCTTTTCGACTGCTGGGGTGATGAGCTTGAGGTGGTACTTCCTCAGTCCCTCGCTGATGTCTTCGCTGCCGGAGAAGACACTGCGGACGTTGCCAATGTTGGTCAGAATCTGAGACCATACAAGGTAGTCAGACTCGTCCTGGAAGCGCTCTGCCAGTGCGAGGAGACCAGCGGTGGAGCCGTAACCTGCTACTGCGTTGGCGTAGGCGTCACCTACGAGGCCAATCTTGTCTTGCACGGTGAGCTGATCGCGGTCCTCTCCGAGCTTCTTCAAGCGGTCCGCAGGGTAGTTGGTGCGGTAGAAACCAGTGAGGTCCTTGTTGAGCAGGTAGAAGCTGTCGCTGACGTTGCGGATTGTGTCTTCCTTCTGTGTCATAGCAGTGGTCTCGTGAACAGACGCGCTGGAAGCTGACTCGCCACTGTGAAGGCCAAGCGGAATCCACCAGGTAGTTTGATCCTCTTCGGGCTTGACGTTACCCGCAAGGAGGAAGCGCTGTTGACGCAGTCCAATCTGACCAGGCTCTTCAGCTACGGTGACGACTGGGAAACCGATCCTGCGAACCCAGAGGTCCATGAAGGTGTTGACGTTTTGACCAGACGCCTTGCTCAGGGCAGACCACAGGTCGTTGGTAGTGGCGTTGGAGTACTGGTGGGCCTTGAGATAGTCGGCAACACCCTGCAGGAAGACCTTCTCGCCAAGGTGAGCGCTCAGCATGCGGATGACTGAGGAACCCTTGAGGTAGGAGATGTGGTCAAAGATCTGGTCGACCTCAAGACCGTCGTATACGGGTACTTCGATGGGATGCGATGTTCGTAGCGCGTCAAGGGCGAAAGCTTGTTGGACGGATTCAGTCTAGAGAAATAGTCAATAGGCGATAGTAGATACCTCGAGATTTGTGACGTACGACAAACTGTCCCCAGACGTTCCATTCTAGTGGGAGTTAGCAGAGTTCTGATGTAGTAGTGATTTGGCGTACCTGGGTATAGATGGTCAATGGCAAGCCATCCGACCCATGTTGCGAAACCTTCATTGAGCCAGAGCTCGCTCCACCAGTCCATGGTGACAAGGTTACCGAACCACTGGTGGGCAAGTTCGTGAGCAACAACGTAAGCGACCCTGTTGCGGTAGCTGTCGGCAGACGTAGCGGGATCAAAGAGTACGGCAGTAGTTCTAGTTACGTTAATATAGAGTCCAGTCTGTCCAAGCGCGTAACGCACCTGTAGGTAATGAGACCCCAGTTCTCCATAGCACCGTGCGAGAACTCGTGAACAGCCAGCAGATCGACCTTGGGAAGCGGGTAGTCGATCTGGAAGACCTCGGAGAAGTAGTCGACAATCTTGTGGCAGTTGTCCAGAGCAAAACGACCCTGCTCCTTCAGACCACGGGTAGTGTAGACCCTGACAGGAATGTTCTTGCCGTTGTACTTGCGCTCGGTGAAAGCCTCGACGTACTCAAAGTCACCAATGGCCCACGCCAGCAGGTATGTAGACATGATGGGCGATCGCTCGAATACGACAGTGTGGAAGCCGTCCCGCTTGCTGGGCTTGATCTCCTTCTCGGGCATGTTGCTGAGGGCGACCTGGTCCTTGGGCACTTCGAGCTCGACATCGAAGGTAGCCTTCAGGTTGGGCTCGTCGAAGCAGGGGAAAGCGCGGCGGGCGTCGCAGGCCTCGAATTGGGTGCTAAACATGTAGTGGAACTCGTCGTCCTTTGCGACGGAAGCGGGGACGTCGCCCTTGGGCTTGTACTTGGAGCGGTAGAAGCCAGCCATGATGTTGTTGACGAAGCCCTCGAACTTAATCTCCAGCTGAGCTTCGCCCGAGTAGCTAATCTTCTCGCCAAAGTCGAGTGTAACCTGTTGCCTCTTCTCATCGTATGAGATGTCCTTTGCTGACAGTGTCTTGTCGCCGGCCTTTAGCTCAGCAGTTTGTAGCTTGAGCTGATGTGCGTTGAGGACGAGGGTGTTGAAGCCATCTTCCTTTGTGATCTTGGTGGTGATGTTGACGGTACCCTTGTAGGCAAACTTGCCGCCAAATTCGAGGTCGTGGAGGGAGAGGGCGTAGTGCGAAGGTTTGGCCCTGGGATGTTAGCTTGGTTATAGTACTGGAGAGAGATCAACTAACCATGCGGGGAGGACATCGCGATCTGAAGCCATGTTGACGAAACTGCTGGTGACTTCGCTCTGGCAGAACCTCTTTTGTGCTGCAAACGTGTTTGTGTTTGCTACGGCAAGCCTCGGTCTTGGGCGTAACTGGGTACGTGGGGCAGACGGAAGCTCTCTAGCTGCAGAAGAGAAGCTTCTAGAGCGGGTGAGGTGGGTCGGGGAGAGTGAATGCGATACAGCAGAATACAGACGCGTCGAAGGATTAGCTCTACACCTCAATTGTCGAGAGCAGAGTCTCGCAGAGGCAGATAGAGTAGCCAGGATGAAGGTCCGCGGGGTAGATAACCTCAAGCGAAAGAGGAAAGAGGGGTGTCAATGTTTCAATTGGACTGGCATGAGATGATGCGTGTAGGCTTAGAGGGGAAGGTGCGCGTGCGGCACGCCGAAGCGCCCCACCTAGGCTGAATCCCTGCGTTCGGCTTTAGCGCGGGGTCTTGGGTGCATTTATCTAGATCCAGATGGGAGGATGCTGGAACGGCATTCCATCTTGCTGTTCTTTTATGTATGCGTTGTGATGGTTGAAGCGCGTTGTCCCCCGAGGTCTGCAGTGCCCTTCGCTCTCCATCTGCTCGAAGCATGTGTATCACGCACAAGCTGATGAATATCAATCCTGAAAGTGGTATGCCATTGACGCCTGCAAATGCTTCAGTATACGCCCCAGCCATGCGATAGTATCCTTTCCACCACGCCCAACAGCCACAAACGCCTCGCAGACCTCTACATTGCAGACCCGCACCCCCATCTCCCCAATCGACCACCCCCATTCAAACCCTAATCAAAACATCCAAACATTGTATCCTCCACTCCTTCTTCCCCAACAACCCCTTAACCCACTCATAACTCTGCCCTCCAGCTTCACTCCCGTGCCCTAATCCAACCCTCCCCCTAACCCCCTCAACCGCCCCCCTCACCACCGCCTTAGCCGTATGATTCGCCGCCTGCGCCAGCACACCCGCCGTCTCCGCAACAGTGCCATTCAGCGCCAGCTCCGCGCTATCGGACAGCGGCGCATCGAACCACGGGGTGTGGAAGTCGAAGAGGGCGACGACGAGGATGAAGAGGAGGAGCGAGCAGTACACGCAGGGTCGGTTTAGGAAGTAGGTTGCTGAGATGAAGAGGACGAGGTAGACGGGTGAGGCGTGCGTTCGTAATCTGCGGCGGGAGGTGTTAGGGAGGGAATGCGCGTGGAGTGGGAGAGAGATGGGGTGGGTGGGTGCTTACAGGAAGAATAGGACGGGGATCCAGCTGCGGAGGCAGAACATGGCGGGTTGGTGGGTTGTGGGCGTGACGGTGGTTGTGTGTACAGTATGTAGGGAGCCTGGCGTGCGCACGCTGCAGCCCTAATGGCCCTGACGTATTCGTCGGTCGGTCGTGTGAGGCGCGCACTTTACGGCGATAACTGAGGCGGAGGCGATAATCGTCGACGGCGGACGTGGATGCGCTGACTAATGCGATAAGTCGGCGAGGCGAATGGGCAAAGTGAAAACAGCGAGCGGACGAAGAAATAGCAAAAGGGTTTATTAGGATAACAAAGTATCAAAGGTAAGAGGGCTGACGGCTGCGAGATCCATGGATGGTGCGGAGCCCTGGCCGCCGAATTAGCGTCCGCTGATTGGCAGTGCGCCTCCAGGTAAGCATTCGGCTCCCCTTGATGCCTCGAGCCTGCAGTCGGTGGCGCACATGCATGCGCTGCTTTTCTCCTGTCTCAGCCTTATCGCTTGCATGTTCAGTACACTCCTCTGACCATCTCACGTCTATTCATTTCAAGGTATCTTCCTACATGCCCATTCACCCTTGTGTGATGTCGTCCAACTCGTCCAACGCCCAACCAGCCAACTATCAGAGGCTACCTCCTTCCATAAAAATGCCACAAAACGCCCACCTAACACAAATATGCCCAGATACGAAGCAGAGTAGGACCGAACTCGGCCGCCAACAGCAGAAGGGAGCAGCGTCCATGCGCGCGCGGTCTATACGGGCAGATTGAACTTCTTGCCTTGGATAACCCTAAATGTTCAATTAGCATGTTGATGCGCCTTCATCGGTGGTTGGAGACGTACTTGGTGTAGTAAATGTAGAAGAAATCAGAGTACAGGATCGTCTGGATGATGCCGGCAATCACCGCGATCGGGTCGTAGAACTTGGGCACCTCGAAGAAGTAGCGGTAGATCCAGTTGGGGATGTACAGCGCCCGGTACGCACCCAGCGCGAACAGGTAGTGTGTCGTGATCGTTTCCGCCTCGCCGGTTCTTTGCAGCATGAAGAGCTGAGGCAGAATGGCGACTGATTCCAGCCAAATGGAGAAAGCCCAGAGTATCTATATCAGTCAGCACCTTCCTCTTCCATTACGAGTCCTGCTGCTACCCACCTCAGAGAACGTGTATTTGTACGGAAACAGTATCGCCAGCACCGCGCTCGCTCCCAGCAGATATTGCACCTTGAACGTGTCGAGATTCGGGTCGTGCGTCGGCTTGTAGTCGTTGAGCATGAGGTAGACGGTGTAGGCGGATGTGCTGATGAAGATGATTTTGAAAATGGTATTGTAGAGCGACTTGGGTTCGTAGAAGGTCCACAGCAGGTCGACGTAACGCGTGAGATAGACCATCAAATAGAGAAATTGTGACTTGAACGAGATGCCGGACGCGCTCTATGCCGTGTCAGTATATGCGGCGCATTACGTGTGCAACTCAGATTGACGTACGCTCGACACCTTCATCTTATGCAGCAGAATCAGGATGGATAGCAGGTGGGATAAATCCCCTAGACGTGTTAGCACATCATACTCAAAACATCATTTGGTGTCGCGAGGCCTACCCAGCAGTCGGAAGAGGTTCATCATGGCGGTGCGTGGGTCGCTGGTCGCGGCGAAAGGAGCGGCAGAGGTTTGGCGACGTGAGGCGTGGTGGGCGGTGGTTGTTGAGTGCCTGACATAAAAGACACGTTCCGCCAGCTGCTTCACGTAGGGATGGAGCTGTGGAGCCTTGCACGCCAAGACATGCCCCTGCCGCCAACGTCATCCCGATCGCCGCTACTTCCCGCAGCAGTTCGCACCACTGTCGCCATACACTCACCACTTTCACCAGCAGGAAGACATGGCTTATCTTCTTGAGTGGAAGGATATCCTCAGGCCGATCCGCGATGGTTACCGACATCTGTTTCCCACCCCGGACACTGGGCCTACGCCGGAAGAGAGACGCCATCAGCGCGCATTAGATCGACTGAAGGGCTTCGGCTACTTCGATACCTTTGATCAATTGGAATCGTGGACCGAGGCTGACTCTGACCCTCTGCAAAGAGCCAATACGCCGTTGTTACGAGCGACTGGTAGAGTTCCAACCGACGACCGCAAAACTGGTGTTCTATTGATCCATGACTATTCTGGCAACTACCATGACTACGAAAGCGTGCAGACCATCGGTGTAGACAAGGAACTCTACTCGTGTGAATATCTCCAGTTTGTTGAAACTTTTGTCTACTTCTCTCATAAGCTAGTCTGTGTGCCACCACCCACATGGACGAATACGCTTCACAGGAACGGTGTGGAAGCGCTGGGCACCTTCTTGATTGAACCGCAAACTGAAGGCTCGGAACGGTTGTTGAATCATACGATAGAAGAGTCGGGAGATCTGAACTTTCCCATGGCGAAGAAGTTGGCCTCCATTGCAATACACTTCGGCTTTGACGGCTGGCTTATAAACATCGAGAAGCCGTTCCCAAGCGACGCGTGGGATCCAGAGGTCCTTGAAGCGTTTCTACGCCAGCTTAAGGCTGAGCTAGGGGTCGATAAACGGCTCATATGGTAATAATCTTACATCCACTACCACCATGACTGACACATGACTCTGTCCTAGGTATGATGCGCTCACCACTACCAATAAAATATCTTACCAGAACGCGCTGACCAGCTCCAACCTCAAATTTGCTGACGCATGCGAAAACCTACTCACCAACTACTGCTGGACGGATGTTGATGTTTCTGAATCAATAAAGCTCGGACAGTACGCTGGCTATTTTGGCCCTTACGCTAAAGGCAAGAAGAAGAATATCTACTTTGGCGTGGACGTCTGGGCACAGAACAAGTCTAGTTTTACCCACCCTCGCGTCACATATCCTGAATATGGGGGCGGTGGTACAAACACTGGAGTCGCATTGGCCAGACTCTCGGATACGGGTCAATCGGTTGGCATCTTTGCACCAGCATGGTCGTTCGAGCATTTCCCAGGCCACGAGCGGGACGTCGAACGCACTGTCTGGGAAGGCACGCCACTACCAGAGGGCATCGATTGCACCTGTGGGGACTGTGCGTCGCGTCATCCGCCGAACAAAGAGCGTCCAATCCTACATTCAGCCAAAGAGCGCGTGGCAGGTTCAGAACATTTCTTCTACACCGACTTCACCCGCGCATTCTCCCCACATGATGACGACGCAAGACACCTGTTCAACAACCACAACACACATTCGCAACTGGGTTCGCAATCCATCCTCCCACGTCCAGCCAGCCTCTTCTCCGAAAGCGAGGACGTTACACTCTCGCATCATATAGAACACTCTCACAACCAAAACATCCTAGTCATCTCCTTCATCTCCTTAGTCCCACAACAGCCAACCGAAGACTGCGACGTAGAAGCCTTCCTTCCCCTCTACAAACTCGACATGCCAGCCGACGGATCCTTGCAGCTTTCCATGGTGCTAGACAGCTACGAGGATCCTAGACCACCAGAAATGGAGGACATGACTTTTCTTTTGTACTTCAAATCGGGTAGAACGACGCATTATCACACGGTGCATCTATCGCGGAAGCCGATCGTGTTGCTAGATAATGTGCCCGGAGCGAGGATAGAAGAGCTGGGTATACAGGTTAAGGGTCCGTTGATGGGGACTTTACGTGGGCCTGTGAGGTTAATTGGTTTCAAGGAGATTTGCATCTCGCCGGTAGCTGATTTGCCGGAGAGTTCTTCTCTTAGGATAAAGGAAGTACGGGTTGAAAAGCGCGGTGAAGGGGAGAGTAGGCATGTTAGACTGTGCTGGGACTACGAGGATGACATGGAATCTGAGCGGTGGAAAATCGCGGATATGCCATGGAGTCATGTCACGGGTCCTTTTTCACACTTTGAGGTGAGAAGTAATGGGCTGTTGGTGGGGAAAGCGTATGCGCTGGAGCTTATTCTGAACGAGGAGTTTGTTGAACGGCATGCTGGCCAAGAGATCGAGATTGAGATCACAGGCATTGGCTTCGACGCGCGTACACTTGCAGAGACGAAAGTCGAGTTGCAGCTGTAACATGGTTGAATCCACTTCCTTCCACGGTACTGCGGCGACGCAGAAAAGACGAACCACTCACGACCTCCGACATTCACGTGACACCTACCTAAAATTAAGAACCCGGTTTAGACGCGCCAACCTACTATGAAGGCTGAGTTAGCGCACTATAGGTATATAAACCTCCTTTCGTTACCCTCTTTTTCTCAAGCCAAACACTCCTCCGTCATGCAGGCCCCACAGAAAGACCAACCATCTCCTTCCGAATCGGAGGAGGAGGGGAGGAGGAGGGGCGGTGGTGGAGGTCATCTCTATGCTGGCTTTAAGTCTATCGGGAATTAGGGTGTTGGTGAGTTACAAAGCTACCAGACGCGTTGGTTGATGTCAATTCCATCAACATCTTCCCATGGTACTGCGGTGATGCAGAGTAGACGAGCCACTCAAGACTTCCGAAATTCACATCACATCTACCCAAATTCAAGAATCCGGTTCAGACGCATCAGCTTAGCACGAAGGCTGAAGTCGCGCACTATAGGTACATAAATCTTCGTTTGCTACCCTCTTCCTTCAAGCCAAACACTCCTCCATCAGACAATTCTCACAGAAAGACCTTCCATTCCCTTCCTAATCGGCAATGGGAGCCCCCCAAGAAAGTCTTGCCCCATCGACGATGAAGATAAACGCCCTGAGGATCGAGTGCGAACTCTACCTCAACAGCTGCCCGGGGAGATCGAACCTAGCCCCAAATACAGGGATCAACGGTTGCATAACAGAGTTTCTTGAAGGAAAGTTTGACGACAATAGCGAGGCCCTAGAGATAATCACCAAAATGGTTTCGTATCGCAACACTACGATGAGGACAGCAACAGAATTGTTGACCCTGGCGGAGATACCCAAGCCGAACGGGTTAGACTGCGCACAATTCGACTTTGAGACTTTCCGAAGATCGCAAGCATGCAGAAGTAAGGATGCCAAATACGAACATGCCTTCAGGCAGGTCGCTCGATTCGACACGGGATTTTTCCCTCGTCCGGATAACAAAGAGGGGAGGCCGTTTGTTAAGCCGGTTCAGTATGTCGCTGCGGCTTTGACACTGGATGATGCTACCGACTCGAGCGAGCAGATTGCAGATGCGGTGCAACGGATTAGAATGTGTATGTATATGAGCTCCGTTACTGTGGGATAGCGCTAACGATGATATGCAGGCTACGAGAAGATGCTCGTTGACAAGACCACCAAGGAAGTCGATAACGCTCCTTAGGTGAGCTAGGCGCGTAAAAGCATCCCAACACCAAAACGCGTGAACGCGTCTCGAAACTTTGGTGGTTGGGCAAGAACGGGACTAGTGTGTCGACTACGTCATCGATACCTCCGTACCTTTCACCCCGGTCAACGACCCTGCGTGTATTCGTTTCTCTCGTTTCAGCCAGGATAACGCGCGTGTATAATGAGATCTCTTGTCTATAGATTAGCGCAATTACCAAATTCTCCTTTACAAAGTCTATATTCGCCACGATCATCGCCACTATTCGCCCGGTTCATCCAAGCCCGGCAATTCCACGCGTCGACGATGATGTCGAGCCCAGCAAAACGTAAAGCCGAGAAAGATATATCGCCACCGAAACCGAAGAAGACAAAGACAACGAGAAAGACGAAGACAGAGATTCCTGCATATCATCGCACCCCATCAAGACAAGACGAGTCTGGAGAGAATGTCTGGCCGGCACGGAAAGAGCAGATTGAACGTGCGCGAGAGATCATTCGACAATGGTATACCACTAAGCACTCGATAGAAAATGTGTGGACACTAACATCACGCAGTGCTGAAGCGCAAAAACCAATCGTCATCATGCCCGATAAGGATGCGGACGGGCTTTCCTCTGGCGCTATACTACATCATACCCTCACCGCACTAGGTTTATCACCTGATCTCATATCCGTCTACTTCCCACCAAAAGGCTCTAATGTACACGATGAAACCACAAAGCAGGCCCTGACAGCTATCTCGCCATCCTACATCTTCATTCTAGATCAAGGCAGCCGGAAGACACCGCCTGTCATCGACTCACCCCACACATGCCTGGTAGTGGACCATCACTTTGCAGATGAAGGCGGCTTTCCAGAAGGCAGCGATTACGTGACAGCTCATGACTGCCCACCTGTGGCAACCAGCGCACTACTCACATACACAATCTGCCTCCCGCTTCACCCAGACTTGCACGACAAGATATCCTGGTTAGCAGCTCTAGGAACGCACGGCGATCTCGGAAGCAGCATAAAATGGGAACCCCCCTTTCCAGACATGGTCGCAACATTCAAGCAACATCCCAAAAAGTCCATCAACGATGCCGTAGCCCTGGCCAACGCACCACGCAGAGCAGCAGCCTACAACGTGCGCGACGCCTGGGACGCCGTCATCTCCGCCAGCAGCCCCATCGATATTTCAAAAGCCGACAAGCTGAAAGAAGCGAGCATGGAGGTACGACGAGAAACCGAACGCTGCACCCACACAGCCCCCAAGTTTTCCGCCGACGCCACAATCGCCGTCCTGACGATATCGAGCGCCGCGCAGATCCATCCTGTTATCGCTACACGCTGGTCCGGCACGCTCAAATCGAATAAACTCGAAATCGTCATGTGCGCAAATGAAGGCTACCTACCCGACAAAGTCAACTTCTCGTGTCGCGTTGCCAAGTGTGCGAGAGCGCGGGAAGGGGAGGAGAAGGTCGATATTATTAAGAAGCTGGAGGGTATTGTGGCAGGCGATGAGGAGCTGAGACTGAGGCTTGGAGAGAGCTTTGCGAGGGGTCACAAGGAGGCTAGTGGGGGCATTGTGGGGAAGGGGGAGTGGGAGGAGTTTAAGAAGTTGATGGGGGTTGGGGAGGTGAAGAAGAAGGAGGCAGGTGGGAGTGGGAAGAAAGAGAAGGAGAAGCCGGCGCAGAAGAATACGCTGGCGAATTACTTTGGGAAGAAGGAGAAGAGTGTGAAAGTGGAAGGGGCTTAGACTTTGGAAGACGGTGGTACATTGGACGTCTTCTTCCTTTCTTTCGAGGAGGACCAGCCGATCGGCATTTCGACTACGCACGGAAGAGGCGTGGAAGTAAACCAGGTAAAATCTGCTTCGCACGTCGTCTGGCGTCAATTTCGATACGGTTGCGACGCCAAATGCTTCCTCCGTTGGCATTCTCACGCACTGTTGATCGTGCCATCACGGAAGAGGCGTGACAAAACCCGGATGAAGACAGTCTCGCATCCACTACGTTCCGCCAAGACCAAAGTTAAACACCATCCAATCTATCGAAGATTCGCAATCGAACAAAACTTGACCAGAGGCGTCGATGGCGCTCAGGCGCGTGTCTCTTGGCCGTTGGCCTTCATTACTCGTGTCTTTGAACAATTGCAAGGCGAAAAGAAACTAAACAACTGCGGGCATCGACGAATTCAGGGCAATGGTGGGTATTCTAGCATTTTCAAAGCGTTTCGAATTGAATGATGACTAGCCTCCTGAGCGGCTCCAAGGGTGGGTGGAGGAGGCAGAGGTGACAGACATCTCACGCAGTTCAACGTCCTCTCCGCACACCATTTTCCGCGATCGGCTTCTGTAGTTCATTTCTTTGAACAATTGCAAGGCGAAAAGAAAAAAAAACACCAGTGGGTATCGACAGACACAAACCAATGGTAGACGTTGTAGCATTTCAGATCGTTTCGGATTGAATGTCGGCTAGCCTGCTGAGCGGCTCCAGGCCCAAATTGCCGAATGATCGGCATTCTCGAACAGGAACATGAGAGGATCATCACAACGACCTTTCGAGATGCCGCAGACGCGCAAATACCTCAGGTACAACGGATGAACAACTGCATTCCAGAGCCCAAAGATACCACACCTTAGAGCAGCCCACATGCTCACGCTTACGCGACGATCTCACACCACCCCAACCCAGCCGTACCACTGACCACCATGACGCATATAATATACGACCTCCATATAGCCAAGCATCACCGTTGCAGTCCGAAACCCAAAACCCGCGCCCATTGCGCCATGTGACATCGGTACCAAACCACCAATGCCGTGCCCAATGAGGTAAAAGGCTGAAACCTGGGGACATGCAAGTTCAAAATCTCTCCATTTACACTTCGCCTCCGCTTTTCCTCTTCCCGGCGAATGAGCGCGTGTCGTGCAAATTGAGTGCTGACGGCCTGACGGGGCACGCGCTACCCGACAGGTGCCAAGAAAGCTTGATGGCAGTGCCATTAATCTATCTAAGTGATCGGGGCGAGAACGATGAAGATAGTGGTTGGGAGCCACGACTAGGTGCGGAGATGACGAGGGAGGAGTAGGTACAGCGGCCCGGGTGGAGCCATATCGTCGCTCTTAGATTGCTGTGGTGAAGTGTCCCAAGGCGCATGACACCGAGAATCGAAAGGGAATAAATACTGGGAGTGCCGGCTGGAGTTTGGTCGAGAAAGAGAGATACAGACCTGCATACCCTTCACTCATTTCGCATCTTATCCCATCGACGTTCAGCATGAAGTACGCCACTGTTCTCCTCGCCACCGCGGCGACCGTCTCCGCCCACTCCACCTGGCAAGAACTCTGGGTCGGCAGTGAAGATAAGGCTGGCACTTGTGTGCGAACAGTCAAAGACAACAGCCCCATCACCAGTCTGACCTCTCCCGACATGTTCTGCGGACGCGGCCCAGCTTCTACATCAGGCGTCTGCGAAGTCGCTGGTACGTCCCCTATTTCCACGTAAGACATATCGTACAGTATTAAACATACTAACAAACCCCCCCAGCCGGCAGTTCCCTAACCGTCGAAATGCACGCCCAACCCAACGCACGCTCCTGCTCCCAACCCGCCATCGGCGGCAACCACTACGGCCCCGTCTTCGTGTACATGGCCAAAGTCGCCGACGCCAAAACCGCAACCTCTGGCTCCTTCTTCAAAGTCGCCGAAGACGGGTACACCGGCACAACCGCGTCCTGGGGCACCGAGATCCTCAATGCCAACTGTGGAAAGCGCGCTTTCACCGTGCCCAAGAACATTGCGAGCGGGGATTACTTGGTCCGCGCCGAGGCGATTGCGCTGCATGCTGGTGCGAATAACCCGCAGCCGTATGTTAGTTGCTTCCAGGTCAAGGTTACCGGGGGTGGCAGTGCGACGCCGAGTGGGGTTAGCTTTCCTGGGGGGTATAAGACTAGTGATCCGGTTTTTACGAAGGCGATTTATGATTCTAGTTTCAAGTATGTTAGTCCTGGGCCGGCGGTTTACTCTGGTTGAGAAGGGTGTATGAGACTTTGATGTGGGAAGGTCGGGCATTGAGGTGTAGATGAGGTGTAGAGAGGGATTTTCTTGTAAATAGTTGACATTGAGTTGTGTATAGAATGAGGCGATACCATACTATCACGATTCTTCGAGTGCACACTGCATTCCCTCAGTCCCTAAACTCCCCGTCTCTACCCTTCTCATCATAACTCAGCACCGCATCAAGCAGAACCTGTGCTCCCAACGCGCAATGCTCGGGACTCGTGTACTCCTCCGGATTGTGACTTATCCCCCCTTTGCTCGGCACAAAGATCATACTCGTTGGACACACTCTGCTGGTCCACGCACTATCATGTCCTGCTCTGCTCTTCATCTGCATAACCTGACGTTCACCCACCAACCCCACTGCCGCCGTCCTCACAGCCTCAATACAATCCGGATGGAACTTCGATTCGGGCAATCCCCACGTACGCTCCACGGAATACGCAGTCGCATTATCTTCTTCCTTGATAACTTCATCGAACGCCCGTAGGATCTTCTCAGAAAGTTGATCGACGAGGTCATCAGTATCGCATCTAACATCCACCACAAACCCCACGCCAGCGGGTATAGTAGCTTGTGAACTCGTATCACTGCTGATGACACCCACGGTAGCTACACCCAGGCCAGTCTGTACAGCGGTGTCTCTTACGGCAGTGATGAGACGCGCAGCTGTTACCAAAGCATCTGCTCTTCCTTCCATGGGCGTTGTGCCTGAATGGCCTTCTCGGCCTGTGACGCGGATGGCGAACCACTTCATCCCTTGTACACTCGTTACGATGCCTACCTCTTTGCCTTCGCGCTCAAGGATTGGGCCTTGCTCGATATGTAGTTCGAAATGCGCGGAAAGATTATTCTCGCGGTAATCGCACGGCGTTGGACCAAGGTATCCGGTTTCTTGCAAAGCAGTTGCCATTGATATTTTGTCGGTATCGCGGAGAGCGTGGCATGCAGATAGATCCGTGGTACTGTGTGTGCTCCAAACACCGGATGCCATCATTGCACCAGGGAAACGCGCGCCTTCTTCGTTGGTCCAGTTTATCAGGGCGATGGGGTGGTGGGTTTGGACGTTGTTTTCGTGCAATGTGCGGAGTACTTCTAGGGCGGCCTGGACGCCCAAGATGCCGTCGTATCTATATTCCCATCAGACTTTGATAACTGTGATGTTTCCTTGGGTGTTGGTTCGCGTACCTCCCGCCTGCTGGTTGCGTGTCCATGTGACTACCCATGCCAATTGGCGCTTTGTCTGTAGCGGTACCTGGGCGTATGGCGAAGATGTTTCCCATTTGATCAATTTTGATGTCGCATCCCAGACTCTTGCATTCGCTGACTAGCCAGTCTCGAGCCGCTTTGTCGGAGGGGGTTAAGGTTAGGCGGCACATGCCTGTTGATGGCGCTGGGAGAGCGCCGTAGGAGGTGCATGTTTCTTGTAGTGTGCTGTTTAGCCTCTCGCCGTTAATCTTGAGAGGTTTGGAAGACATTTGAAAGTGACAGTAAGTCTTGTTAGGTCAGAGACGAATGTAGACCTCGGAAGGGTTGCACATGGTGGATAGCATCGTCCAGGTCGCATCAGCTACATCCGACGCGTCGGCGTGCAAAAAACGCGTCTTCATCATCTATGACCAACGCAAATGACTGTGCAGGATATCGGCATCATTCTCGAGCGCGTTTATACGCGAATAAGCGTTGTGGTTGATAAGAACGAAGACGGCAGGAAGGTGGGGTAGCGCGAAAGAGGGGTCGAGATACGCACCTCACAAACCTGGACTAGCCGTCTTTTCACCACCACGATAACCGCTGAGATGTATCTTCCCGTGATCGTGTATTACTGGGAAGTATATTCCGTGTTATTGTTCTGCTCGGAAAAAGGTTGAAAAAAGCTGCAATGGAGTACGATCTAATCATCATCAATGGAGTGGTCGTGTCCGAAAATGAAGTTCAAGAGTGGGACATCGCTATCAAGGACGAGAAGATCGCAAAGGTAGTCTCAAGAGGAGGTCTGAAAGATGCACAAGCCACGAGAACAATAGATGCTGAAGGCGGCTATGTGATGCCGGGAGGCGTGGACGCTCATGTTCATCTCCAGGAACCTCCATTGTTTGGAAATGGCTCAACGGCAGACAACTACGAGACTGGCAGTCGATCGGCAGTATGTGGTGGTACCACTACCATGGTGACCTTTGCGCCACAAAAGAAGACTGAGGATACTCTTCTCGACACTCTGGCGGCTACTCACGAAAGAGCAAAGGACAACTGCTACATCGACTACTCATTCCATATCATCGTCGGCAACCCTTCAGAAAGGGCGCTTTCAGAGTTCAAGATCCTGCGGGAGGAAGGCATATCTTCACTCAAGATCTACATGACCTACGAGGCCCTTCAACTGCACGATGGTCAGATCCTAGACATCCTCCTCGAGGCCAGGAAGCAAGGCATAACGACCATGATCCACGCCGAGAACGGACAAGTAATCGATTGGATGACCGCGCAACTCGAAAAGAAGAAGCTGTTCGCGCCGAAATACCACGGCTCGTCCCATCCGCCCATGGCAGAGACAGAAGCCACTTACCGCGCCATTAGCTTATCAGAGTTCATGGACACTCCCATCCTCATCGTTCACGTATCCACGCCCGCAGCAGCCGCACACATCAAAGCAGCGCAGGACCGCGGCCTACCCATCTACGCCGAAACCTGCCCGCAATATCTCTTCCTCACGAAGCTAGATCTCGACCAACCTGGTTTCGAAGGCGCAAAATGCGTGTGCTCGCCCCCACCCCGCGAAAGCGAAGCAGACTGCGACGTCATCTGGGAGGGTCTCGCAAACGGCACTTTTACCATCCTTTCTTCCGACCACTGTCCCTTCCGCTATGACGACCCTGAGATGGGTAAGAAGTCCAGCATCAGCGCAGAATACCCTCTAGGGCACTTCAAATACATCCCCAACGGCTGCCCTGGTATCGAAACACGCCTTTCCCTCACACTCAGCGCGAACCGGCTCAAGCTTACTAAATTCGTCGAAGTCACATCTGCGAATCCCGCAAAGCTATACGGTCTGTACCCGAAGAAAGGCGCATTGATAGAGGGCGAGTCGGATGCTGATATCAATATTTGGTACCCGGATGGCAAGATGGAGGAGTTTGAACTGACGAACAGTATGTTGCATCATGATGTTGACTACACGCCTTTTGAGGGGAGGAAGCTGAAGCAGTGGCCGCGGTGGACGCTGTTGAGGGGGAAAGTGGTTTGGGATAGGGATAATGGCGGGTTGTTGGGGGAGAAGGGGTATGGCAAGTTTACGAAGAGGGATACGAGTAGTCTTGCGAAGCCGATGAGAGAGGGGGAGTGGGTGTTGCCGCTGTAGGTGTGGTTTGTGGTGATGCGCGTGCGCCGTAGTATTGGGCTCGCAGATTTGTTATCGACGCGTCCAACGTTCTTGATTCAATTGTGACAGAAAATGTCGCGTGCAACGCGTAGATTTTTGTTTGTGTCTCCAGAATCTATGCGATATTTTAGCTATGAGCGAACGGCTGGGCTTGCAGCTTGATGTTTGCCGCGGCTTGATCCTTATCTTATCAGCCCCCCTGTGCACCTCGCGTTCCACCCCATTCTTGCTTCCACCTTCCTTTGCGACAGCCCCTACATCGCGCGTATCTCCATCATGTTACATCAAGCATGCATGACTAGCGGCACGCGGTGTTCTTATCAAAAACGCGGCTCCTGCTTGCCGTTCCCGATGCAGTTGTCAGCCCCATGAGGCTTATAGCCTGCCAACATGGGTGTTCCTAAGCTTGAGTGACCTTACCATATGCCCAAGCTGTATATATCCGTCTTGTAGCCAGGATGGCGGCTTCAGATGTTTCGGCAGAGCATGTAGATGTACTCGTGGTAGGCGGAGGGCCAGTAGGTACAGAGTCCCAACATCTATCTGTTAGGCCATCATACTGACACGCATTCCTAGGCCTCATAACCGCATACCAACTCGCGCGCAACCTCCCTCGTTCTACACACCGCATCAAGATCATAGAACAACATCCCAAGTCCTCTCAAGACAACTATGGACGCGCCATCACCCTCTTTCCAAGATCGTCGGAGCTGTTAGACCAGCTGGGCTTGGCCGACGCCCTCGCCCAACAATGTTTCGCATGTCGTGAGACTGTCAACTACGATAAGCATGGCAACGAGGTCGAGGGAAGAGGTTGGGCGTTCATGGAGAACATGAAGGATACCAAATGGGACTTCGCGTTGGTGCTACGTCAGAAGTACCAGGAAGAGGTGTTTAGGAAAGCTTTGGCTAAGGAGGGGGTACAACTCGATGCGCCGTATACCCTGGCAGGTATAGAGATTGTAGACGGGGTTGAGATGGGTGGATATCGCATACTGGCTACAATTAAACATGGCGAGACGAAGGTGAAGAGCGTAGTCAGATGTCGATATCTGGTCGGCGCAGACGGTGGGCGGTCTTTCGTACGACGAGCGATGAAGATTCCCTTCGATGGCTCCTCCAGCGAAGACAAGTGGGTACGCGTCGATGGCGTTATCGAAACCGACCTCCCCAAACCGCGAACGTACTGCGCCATCGAATCGCCGACACACGGAAACGTTCTCTGGGCCGCGTTAGATCGAGGCGCCACGCGCATTGGCTTTGCATTCACGGCAGAGCGTCAGAAAGCATACAAGGTGTTTGACGAAGAAGCCGCCGTCAAAGAAGCTATCGCGTCAGTCAAGCCGTTCAACCTCAAGTTCAAGCAGGTGGATTGGTGGACCATCTACGTTGTCGGGCAGCGCATCGCGCGCTCATTCTTCGTCAACGACTGCATCTTCCTCGCCGGTGACGCATGCCACACCCATAGTTCGGGTGCAGCACAAGGCATGAATACCGGCATGCATGATGCTGTCAATCTCGGTTGGAAGCTTTCCCTCGTGCTCCAAGGTCTCGCCAAACCCGATCTGCTACACTCGTACGAAGCGGAGCGACTCCCCAACGTCCAGCGACTGATCAACTACGACAAAGACATCTCGCGCCTCATGACGATGCAGTTACCCGAGGACTGGACTGGCGACCCGAACGCCGATCCAAACGAGGTACTAGGCGTAGTCATGGCTGAAGCAGCGACGTTCAGTAGTGGGCTGGGTATATATTACGAGCCAGATTCCTACCTCAACCTCACGCAGAGTTCGGGTGTATCGTCCGTACAGCCCGGTCAGCGCGCACCGGATGTTACGCTACAGAAACCTGCGACTTTTGAAGCTGCGCGACTACAGAGCGAGACGCCGAATAAGGGGACGTTTTATATTGCGCTATTTGCTGGAGAGGTGGCGCGCACAAAGCTCGCTTTAGCGTCGTTCACTGCTGCAATGTCTGCAGTGCCTTGGCTTGATGATGGGGATGTTCCGATATCGTGTCTTTCCATCATCGCAGGACCCGGTGGACCGTCAGCGTATGAGACGCTGGGCGGTATGCCGTTCGGTCGTGTGTTCTACGATGCGGATTATAGTGCGCACATGCGCTATGGTGTTGCGACTGATAAGGGTGCCGTGGTGGTATTGAGACCTGATGGGTGGGTTGGCACGGTCGTTGAGCTGGATGGGAGTGCGGGCCAGAAGCTGGAGAGGTACTTTGGACGCTTTCTGCTTGCTGCAGCGGGGTGTCGCAAGGCTGAGGCGAAGTTGTAGAGGTACAATGAACTCTTTCGAACCCTGTCAGTCAACTCACTCACATTGGCAGGCCTGTTTGATGATCCCACGGTCCGGCTATGTTTTTTCAAAAGCTGCCTCATTCGAGGCAATCAGCCTATCTTTTCATGTTTTCGCGACTGTCCAATTGTACGGCCCAGCGGACAAGGCTGAGGTTCTTATCTGCCTTGAGGCTCATGCGACTATACCTAGTTACGATGCGGAACCACACGGTGATCGCTCAGGTTGGTAGGCGACAAGACTGGCCGTTTTTTAGTGGCTGCCTAAATGCATCAAGTGCTCAAAACAGCCCACAGCCAACTGTTTGGTGCCTGGGGGAGGTTTTCAAGAGCACTGTATGATCTTGTTACTCCGCGGGACATGGTTGTCGCCATGCAGACCTTGGAGGGACGCGTGGGTGTGGTGCGCTTGGCAGCTGAGCTGAAGCCTTATATGCTTTCAAGCTACCCAGCCTTGCGTCGTGGTTCTTCATCTTTTTCCTCACAAATCTGCTCATCGTCACATGCCGACTATGGCGGAACCATTGTCGGACCCGGACTTTGACAAATTCACCGACGAGATCAGTTCTTTGTACCCACAAGACAGCTTCGGGCCCGAATTCTTATCCAAACTTGCCGAACTCGTCGAACTCGCGCGCGGGGGTGTGTTGGTCTACGACGCTGAATTGAAAGGTCTCCACAAACAGGAGATTTGGAGTGCTACTTTCAAGGATGTCCCCGATATCATGTCTTTTCTCCAACGTGCGCCACAAGCTTTCACCAGTATCAACTTCCTTGAGTTCCCATTCGACAGTCCCGAGTACGATCTGGTATTTGCGCTAAGAGTAGCCTTGAGGTTCCTTAGATCAGACCAGTCCCAATCCTTGTCTACTGGTGGAACGCAATGCTCGACAGATGGGAGATTGTTCTGTTCGTCTGACAAGCATGCAATAATATTCCGGACACCCAGCGGCTCTGTGCCATTTTTGAAACTCTCGCTCGATGAGATTGAGTCTGAGGGCATTGAAAGACGATGGCTGGCGGTAGTAGCCTATGACAAGGCGGGCAAGTGGCCGGAGAAGGAGATTGCAAGATGCAAACGGCGCATGGAAGAGTACAGATATACAGAGGACCACAATCCAAATACAAACGAAGCAGCACCCTTCGACGCCTTCGCTTCTATGCTTGAGGGATTTATAATGCTGTACATGGACGTTGTTGCAAGAGAGGCAGAGGGATTCATGGCAGCGATCCAAAGTGTGGAAGAATCCCTAGCATCCGATCGGACTTTAAGCACCTTACTGCGGGAGCTCAATGCTATCAGCCATAAGATTAAGGACTCCAACCTAAAAACAAAGTTTGCGTTCAGTACCGATGCCGCAGAATGGGCAGCCGATATTCTGAGGTCAATTGAACCCAAACACATGCGGCGGGACCTGCCGGGGTTCACTCGATGGATGCAGAAGAACCATCCAGATCGTTTACGGGAAAACATTGCGGAGGTACGCCAGCAAATCAATGATGCCATCGCGGAAAGGCAGCAGAAGAGACAGGAGCAGCTTCAACACCGAGAAGATTCTCGAGCGGAAAGGGAAGAGAAGTTTCTCGAAGAAAGCATCAGGATTGCCGAAGAGACAAAACGCGACAGTCGAACTATGCGCGGCATAGCCTGGGTTACCATCGCATTCCTTCCCGCGACCTTTGTGTCCTCATTCTTCGGCATGAACTTCTTCAACGGTATTGCCGGAAAAGTCCCATTCGATGAGGCCAGCCACAGCGTCTGGCTTTTCTTTGTGGTAGCTATACCAATCAGCGCGGCGGTACTGTCCACGTTTTATATCTGGGATGAAAAAGAGGCAAAGAAGGATACTAAGAGGAAGGAAGAAGACGATGAAAATCTTGTAGAGAGTGACGACAAGAACGAGAAGATCGAGACGACCATCCCGACGAACATCCCTGGCGAACCACCGTTGTTGACTTACCAACTCGACAATGTACACGCTCAAAGTTCCTCGCGAGAAGACTTGGAGTTCGAGCGCGAAGCCCGAAAGGACGAGACGGAATAGCCGCACGGGCTTCAAAAGACAAACCTCGCTGATTCGAGTAGAACACAGCACATTCCAAATACACAGGAAGTCGCTCCAATTCTCCACTCTCAACTGTCAATGTCTACGCAAAATACACGCGCGCATACGTCCTTAAGACTCCACCACAACCCCGAACCTCCACCGAGCCACCAACCCCCTCCCTGCACCTCCTCTTAGCCTCACACAGTGGGGCCTGATCTACCGAGCCGGTGCGGGTCTCACGACCCACCCCACCCTAACTTCCTACGCTGGCGCAATGTCGCGATTCAAGAACCGCCGTAGCTGGCTTGTTTTCCTGGCTGGTCTTCTTGGTGCGGCAAGTGGGCGAGGCGTGCCGGCACGCGTCAGGCCGCTGCGCTGGTGCTTGAGTCGTTGGCTGTCGTTGTGAGGTTGGCTGGCTTGGATTTTCTGATTACTTATGGTATTTGTAGGTTTTCGATAGGTGGGGATGGCTGTTTGGGGGTGCGGCGGGTTGGTGGGTTGGTGAGCTGTGGCGTGGTGACCGATTGAAGATGCCTCTGTGTTGGTAGAGCGCCTTTTGAGGGGTGCGCAAAGCGCGAGAACATTGTACGAGGGCGATAGCACTTTGGGGTTACAAGTCGTACCTCGATGCATTAAGATGTATTATTGGGTATCTGCCAAAGTTCATAGATCGTAGAGCGTCGCGCTTCAAAGCCACCTCCTCGCATCCAACGACTTCTCCTTCTTATGCTGAATCGGTGGTAAAGCCTGCAAACTCGGATGCGAGCTCCCCCGATCAACACTGTATTCTGACTGCACCATGATGCCTCCCATTGGGGAGCCCACCACCGGCGCCGGCGCCGCAACATCGGCCAACGGCTGCACATCCTCATTCGATTTGAACGACCGATCCAGTGATCCATCCGATGAGTTCTCCGGCGAATTCCTATCTGTGAGGACTCCGTCTTTTCCGCCCATGCCAACGCCCATCTCGTACTCGTCTAGGCGGACGAAGTCGTCTTTGTCCATCTTACTCCGGCCCAGAGTGCTCAGTTGGGAGCGATCGGTCTTTGGTAGCCAGATGCGGGACTTGAGGTCTTTGCTGCCGTTGTTCTTCTTGCTGCTGTTGCCTGAGTTCTCTGCGTAGTAGTATTGACTTGGTGTCTTCTGTTTGGGCCAGATGCGTTCGCGGATGGAACGTTGTAGTTGGCGAATTGCGGGTGCGCAGGCGACGATGGCGCCGACGTGGGCTTCGATGGCGGACCAGTATCCGATGGGTAGATAGTCCCAGGTTACGTTGGTGGTTTGCGCGAACTGGATCATGTATTTGAGGCGGAGGATGCTGACGATGGTGACGCTGAGGATGTGTTAGTTGAGGCAAGGTGAGATGTGGGAACTAGACTTACAAGCCTCCACCGAGGAACATGCACATGATGCCAAACTTGCGTCGACGGGTCATGGCGAGCTTGCTGAGCTCTCTCATGGGTATAACAATGACAACTAGATCGAGAAGGATGTTGACGGCGGCAGAAGCCCAGGCATCGGCGTTAAGGTTGATGCATTTTCCGTGATGCTCGCCGTCCCAGTGTTCCCACGCAATGCGTATCGGAATACACTGCAGTGCGGTCGCTGTGACGAACGCGATGATGTACATGATGCAGATCACGATAGTAACGTGGATGACGCGTCGGAGGCCCTGGTGAGGGAAGATGCGGAGGTAGAAGAGCAAGACTGCTATCTTAGTCAATGCGATCGACGCAAGGTAGAGAAGCTCCGTATAGTAGAAGATCTATCATCGTAGATTCATTAGCGCAGGATCTTGGAATGTGCAGAACTCATTACATACCTCAAGAATCTTGGTGATGTTTTCGAAAGACACCATCCACATATCCGTACCCAACCCCAAAAGGTTCAGAAGGTACGCGCATATCGTGAGCGGGATGATGAGTATGATGGCCGCAGTCATAACCCAATCGTCGATGCCCCAATTTCCGCCGAACCAGGGAAGGCGTGCAATTACGCGTAGAATGTAGGCTCCCAAGGATAGTACTCCAAAGACTATTGTAGTGACTGTGCCTTGTTTCGTCTTGTTGCGAATGGGCGCATCCATCAACTCAGTAAGAAACCTTTTCGCCGCTGCGCAGGAAATTAGCAGAAAGTTCAACGAGTGGATATGAGAGAGGACCTACTCAGTGCTTCTTTTGGCTTACAGCTAGCCAAGACACATTTGCTCAAGTCATCGAGAAGCTTCTCGTTGCCTTTGATGCAGTCGATGTCTGTGAGCTGGCATGTTGATGATGAGATTATTGTGAGGGTGCAATCTAACTGTATGACCGTAATCAGTATGGAGTCTTGTGAATCGACATGGCTTACATACCGCGCATGGAGGCAGATTCTTGACCGCAGACGCAAGCACATCGTTTCCGCTCTGACTTTGCGCAAAAGACAAAGGCGCAAAGACGAGGCACAGTAGTGCGGAGAAGAACTTCATGTCGGAACCCGCATAGAAGGAGGCTGTACCCCAGATTGTTTCCGACAGTACGTATCGAGACAACGCCGTACGAGAAGCCCTGCGCGAGAAAACAAAAGAGGAAGGAGAATTATGTTAAGCGACGGATTGCGGATCAAACAGGGTAAAACAAAAAGCCATATGAACCAGGATAGAAACAGGGGCTTATACACGGCACGTACAGGTTTCCCAGAGGCGGCAATGGACGTCAGAATCCTAGCCTCCCGAACATCAAAGCACTGTTAGTATGTTACAAGCACCACGTAGTGCAGCTGCCATCCTCGTCACGGAGTGTCTTCCAGAAGGCGCGCCACACAAAACGTGCTCGGCCGCAATCGGCAGTCTATGAGCTAGACGGTGCCCTGACTTTAGTTCGTTGCTGTGCCGCTGCTACGGCGAATTCCACGTGGATCTTGAGCCCAACGAGCGACAAACCCTCCGATGTTCTGCCTTTACCTTTGCTGGCTTCATACGTCGAATGTGTCGGAAACTCGCTCGCATACTTTGTGTATGAGGTATGCCGTTTGTGAGTGTGGAAGATTGTGCCAAGATATGTACGACGCGCTCAAGCGAAATTATCGGGGCCGGTAGCTGTATGAGCACCCATGTTCTCACAGTCCTGAATGTCGGCCTGTTAGGCATCACAAGGAGGTGAACATGATGCGAACCTGATCGGCGTTTGACGTGGCAATCATTCTGGCGTTCTGCCAATTGCCACAAGGCTTGCCTAGTGTATACAATTATAAGGCTTCGCTAGTGGAAAAGCCCTCGAACAGTTCCACCACCAGCAGTGTCGATCATCGGAGGTACATGAACCCGGTGAAGAACGGTATTCCACTGCTCCCAAGTAATGGCAATCGTCTTTGCGAAAACGTGGTTCGGCCCTGCATGTGAGTTTTAGAGTTTAGCTCGGCATGTAGATCTAGTCTAGCACGGTCTTTAATAAAGCTCGGAAACACTAGGCTAGTCAGTCACCCATGGTCGCTGTGATAAAACCGAATATTCTTTGGACACGGCAGATGCAAGCGCCGTGGACAGAAAGATTGGCGAGTTTTGGCGAATCCTTCGTTCTGCAGCGATTGTAGGGCAATGTGGTATATGCTCAAGTGATCTGTACTAGCTGCAGCGACTTATAGATTCGTCGTTCGGCCATGATTCACGTGGTGGAGAGGATGACCGCAAGCCGCCCTGCCGGTCTGCAATGTGGAGCCTTAGAGCTCCATCGTTTCTTGTTGACCATACTTCCTATTCGACCCCCTCTTCTGATCCACTCTTGTGAGATTCACGCGGAAAGCCGGTAGCTCTAGTGTTTCGAAATGACCGTCTTTTTGCTCGTCCCAGAACACCGCTGTGTTCAAAGGTATGCCGGCGTAACTGGACATTTCCCAGTCCTCCACGCAGAAGTCGTCCCAAATAGAGCCCAGCCCTTCTGCGCGCTCCTCGAAGATCAATGCACGCCACTCCTCCCCCTGCTGTTCTTCCTCGTTGCGATAGAGAAGCGTTGGGCTAAGCTGCGCATAACGGGGCGGAGTCGTCACGTCTTTCGTGATCGGTGCTTCGAAGACAACCGTCCCGTTGGAAACGAAGGTTGTAACAACAAGACCGCGGTAATCAGCTTTCAGTGTGGCTGTAGAGTTCACTTCTGGATCTGAAGCGCTGTAGGTGCCCGCATAGCGGTTATGCAATTGCTGTATGGCAAGCTTTTCGGCTGCTTGCACTATCTTTACTGTAACAATGTCCATGATCTTGGATAAGATTGCGTTGGGGCCCGCGACTAGAATGGTGATACCCAAGTCGTACTCCGGCACTGTTATGATGATGGAGGTATAGCCTGGCAACCCTCCACTCTTAGTGACAAAGCGTACAGTACGTTTCGACTGCTCGAGTATGCGGTCTGTTTGGTAAATCTCCCACGGCATGCCATAAAATGAATTCAATCCGCGGGACGAAGAGACGGGATGCAGCCAGTTTACGGCGTGGGTAATGGCATTGTAGTGGGTGAGGATATAGCGGAGGTACTTCGACAGGTCGCTCGACGAGCTGTAGATGCCGCCGGTAGGATTTTGGATGCCTTCGTCCACACCCCAGAATTGTGGACCAGCCGGAATGACGCCAGCAGAATCGGCAGGCTTGGAGAGAGTGCTGGTAGACATGTTCAAGGGCTTGAAGATGGCTTCATCGATGTAGGTCTCGTAGGTCTGGTTTGTCATCCGCGAGAGGACGAGGCCAAGGAGTTCGAAAGCGACGTTGGAATAAGACGATTCTTGGTTTGGCGCGAATAAAGGTGCGAACTGCTTGAGCTGTCGAAACATATCTAAGCACAATCAGATTAGCACTCTTCTCTCACGCTCAATTAGTGACATGCGAACCTTTCGCTGTGCAGGGTGTCTCATAATTTGGTGAGTACTCGTCACAGTTTGGCAACCCTTCCCGTGACACATCAGGAGGCAGACCCAGTGAGCTTGGATCCAACTCAGGGTAATTGTTATTGATCAGATCACCTTGAGCCCCTGTTAAAGAAATTAGCATGCGTACCTTTTTCAGTGTGGCACACTCCGAACAGATTCTGCTTCTTTCCAGAAGGCATCTTACATTCGCGGGGAAGGCCGCTCAGCTGGCTAGCCAGACTGCGCAATGTAATGTCTTTCCATGGAATGCCGCCGTTCGACTTGTCTCCTAACTCTTTGAGGTATGTATTCACTGTAGCATCCAAGCTCAATTTGCCTGCTGCATGCTGATACAGTATACCGAGTACGGTGAAGGTCTTGGTGATGCTAGCGATGCGGTACAGCGCGTCTCCGTTGACTTCGGGGATATCTGGGCGCGAGGCATTACGTTCGCGCGCCGTATGATGACGCGACCATAGCGTGTCTTTCGACGAGGTTATCTCTACAGAGAAGGAGGTTCGGTCGAACTCCGGCGCTGCGACGGCTGCCGTGAGTGCCATGTTGATAGACTTGAACGCGTCTTGGAGCAGAGGATCGCCAACATTGTACCGAGGCGGCGGATGCGCGATGGTAGGTTCGAAGCATTTGGCACTGGCCAAAGCAACTAGCAGGAAAGAAGACAGCGGCACCATTTCGGCGTTGAGCTGGGAGAACTACATGATAGAGTTTGACATGAGGTTGCCTAGATGTGCGACATGTCGCTCCCCGCACTGAGGGGAGCTTGGACCTCGCGGCTTATCATGATCGCCGATGCAACCTCAACTCCCTTACTCCAGACCAACATTGATGTTCATCAAAGGGCTTGAACACGTGGAATCCTCCTGACCGACAATTCTAGTCTCAAGGTTGGGCTGTGCCAGCTTCTCGAAGAGTGGCGTTTCGACGCGTTGTCGTGCAGTCACGTGCGAGAGTAAGGCTGCCCAGGTGGCACCTGGGCACAGCAATACGACACGTGCAATTACCTCTACTAGCACGCTCATCTCCATCATCTCGGGATGAATACTTCCGTAAGAGCAAAATCTCGGGTTATTTTTGATTGCCTTACTTCGCCCCGTTGATGCGACGTCTGGGTCGACCCTTTATCCGTCGATTTGGCTATATGAGAGCCCCACAAGTAGCTTGACAGCATCAAGCCGTGTCTATTTAGGACAGTTTGGCTTCATTAACTCCACGAGTACTCACCATCGCCAAGGATCATCGTAATATGTGCTCAGGATGACCTCCATCATTCTGGGGCGTGTATCCCTTAGTCCGGAAGCATATATGCTACTTCAATTTCTTCTCGCAATTCAATCACCTTACCCCCGTAGTTCCAGTTCCGTCTAATTTTGGAAATTGAAAGCGTCTAGGAATATGCGCACCAGCCTTATCACTACTTTGGCCCTGGTGGCCATGAGCGGCAGCACGCCGCTGGGAGCCAACAGCGAGCATTTTGCGGACATCATTACTCGCCAGACTAATGTTACCTGTCCAGCAATATCGAGCCCTATGCCCAAAGCGGCGGCATTCCCCTCCATAAAGACGATGCCCGATCCCTTCCTGTATCTCGATGGCAAGACACGTGTTCAAAGCAAGGATGAATGGACCCAATGTCGCCAACCCGAGATCCTCAAGCTCCTCCAGGAATACCAATACGGGTATTACCCTGATCACTCGCAAGAGACTGTCTCGGCAACGCGAAGTGGCAACACTTTGACTGTCACTGTTACCGCAGGAGGGAAGACCGCTAGCATCGCAGCTTCTTTGAACTTGCCGAGTGGAGGCGGACCGTTCCCAGTGGTCATCTCGATCGGCGGCATGGACATCAAGAGTTATGTGAATGCAGGGATCGCGGTAGTCACATTCGATTATACCAAAGTTGCAGCAGACAGCAACAGTAAGACTGGATCGTTTTGGACGCTGTATAGTGGTAAAGACATTGGTAAGTAAACCTTACCATTTGATTCATGCATACTTACAGCCAACAGGAGTACTCACTGCATGGGCATGGGGCTTTCATCGCGTTCTTGACGGCATTGAACTCAAGGTTCCAGAGATCGATGCAACCAAATCTGGCGTCACTGGTTGCTCTCGTCTGGGCAAAGCTGCTCTTGCTGCTGGGCTATTCGACAAGCGCATCGCCGTCACTATGCCCATGTGCTCTGGCGTTCAGGGTGCGGGGCCCTACCGATACAGCTTGAGTGGGCAAGGAGAGAACCTAGAAAACGCTGTAAGCACTAGGTCTCATCGAAGACTCCACGATCTTTTGAGATATGCGCACTGACGACTACCTAGAAATCTGGAGCAGGATGGTGGACTTCCTCAGGTATCTCGCAGTTCGTCGGCAAATCCTCCCAGCTCCCTTATGACGCCCACACGATCGTTGCAGCCATCGCCCCACGCGCAGTCATCCTCTCTCAGAACGTGAACGATCAGTTCACAGACTCCAAAGGGACCGCTCAGGTCACCTTCCCTGCGGCCAAGGTCGTGTACAATTGGCTAGGCGTGGGCGAGAAGCTGGGTATGAGTATACCGTCTGGTGGACACTGCGACATGAGTGGGTACGCGGATATTTTGCCTTTTGTGCAAAAGGTACTGCAGAATAAGAGCACGACGCGGAATTATGACGATTTGAAGACGTGGAAGGCTATGCCTGAGGCTTACCCTTGGGGCAGCGATGTACCGAAGGCAACCTGAGCAACAGGCTTATCTATGTCTACCACTGTAAGAAACGAATCTGAACACGTCTTTTTCACGATAGACAGCCCGTGGCCATGGGTACACGAGTCGTCATCGAAGTAATGTATGCGCTTCTAATGTTGCTATTTCTTTACCGAAGTAATGCTATGCTATATGGTAGACCAGGCATTATCGATCGGTATCATTGCGCCGTTGATCATTGTCGACTCTTCTGAAGCGAGGAAAGCAATGCCACGCGCGACATTGTCTACTCCGATGTAGGGAACCGGTGTACCCTCACTGTCTTTCGATACGTGCATTTGCACGATGGGACTGT
The DNA here is from genome assembly GCF_023757985.1 of Alternaria ethzedia. Classification (NCBI taxonomy): domain Eukaryota; kingdom Fungi; phylum Ascomycota; class Dothideomycetes; order Pleosporales; family Pleosporaceae; genus Alternaria; species Alternaria ethzedia. The sequence continues at coordinate 41,782 of NW_026056251.1, forward strand.
CTGGGTAAGCAAAGGCCGAAACGTGCAGGTGAAGCCCATCAGAACTTACAAGAACGCGTTGAAGCCAGCGGAATCGAAGTGCTCCATCTGGACCGACGAAGCGATGTTGGTCGCAACACCGCCGGGCAGCACACCATTGCACCGGATGCCTTCCTTGTGGAAGCGCCAAGCCACATTCTTCGTCGCACCGACCTATCAACCGTCAGCATTGACAGGTCATCACTTGAGAAGGAGCGTTTCTTACCAGACCGTGTTTGCTCGCAGTATACGCGATTCCCGCACTTGCCCCCGAAGTCCCCGCTTTGCTACCCACGTTGACAATCGCACCACCCTTCTGCTCCTTCATCGCCGGCAGAACCGCCTTCATCATGCGAATAGGTACTGTCAGGTTGATCGACATCACCCTCTCCCACTCTTCCTCGTGAATCGTGTCCGCACTACTCCAGCCATCGCTCACGCCCGCGCAGTTGACCAAAACATCAATGCGGTTGTGCTTGCCAACGCACTTCGCCACTGCATGTTCTGCAGCTTGGGACTCGGTGAGATCAGTCTGGTAGAATGTGAATGTCGAATAGTCTTCCGCGAGCTTCTGCGGCTGTGCGCCAATGTCTATGCCGAAAACTGAGGCGCCGCGCTCGAGGAACAGACGCGTTGTTGCTAGGCCGATACCGGAGCTGCAGCCGGTCACTATTGCGACTTTGTCTTGGAGGGTGGAAATGGACATGTTGGATTGCGGGTGATATTAATTGATGTATGGATGCGGATTGATAGATGAATCATACGCTATTGGCGTTGCCCGCTGGTGGAAAACTTGGGATGACGTCAACGGTTAGCGCGAAGACGAGACCCACTTTTGGCGGTACCCTTCTGAACGCGTCCTCTTCGGCGCCACCTTGGCTCTATCATCGACATCTCATTGCACAGCAGACTGCGGAGGGAAAGGAAGTCAGACTTGACAAAAGAAATGGGTATATTGTGACCTAATACAACAGGCATGGCACACGACCGTGCCTTCCAAAAGCCATGCAAACGGAGCTTCTCCCACGCATCAACGCGTCAACGCACTGCCACTGACCATCTAGATCACTTCTTCCATACGATGAACATCACTGTCCTTCGTCCATCGCCTAATCCTCTTGCCCAACCCGAAGTACAACGGGAACACAAAGAGCGCAGGCCCCATTGCGCAAGCAAAAATGACCATGGCGGGGGTAATCCACCCATTCTTGCTCACGTGCGCTAGGTCGAAAACCCAGTAACTGTACGAGAAACCGATGAAGTTTTTGCAGACTGTAGCGACGACCATGATCTCTCCGGAAATGGGCTTGTAGCAGTCGATCGCGTAGGCGATGGCGATAGTGGGCACTGTGGTGACGCTGAGGCCAGCCAGCCCGTAGCCCCAAACCACGATATGACCCCACGCCCACTGCTGCTGGTATGCAACACCACCGAGGATTATCGAAAGCATCATGATGACCACGTATATGAACAATGCCGGAAGGCGCATCTCCGCTTCGCGCACGCCGCCATTCTTACGTGCGGCACGAGCAGATACCCAGTCGGAGTAAGGACCTGCCGTCGCCAGCCCGAACAAGGCGCCAATTGCAAATGCAAAGTTTGTGTACCCGACCTGGTCTGGTCTGAAGAGATAAGGAGGTGCAGCGAGGACAGGCGACTCGGTGAGATTGAAGAAGAGGAGGATATCGGCTGGGCCAGCAAGCATCAAACCTGCCCACAAGATGATTGGGTTGAAGAAGACCTTGATAGGCGTCCAGGTGTCGCGCACGACAAACATCTTCCACCTCGCATCTGGCTTCATGAACGGCATGAATTGCGCACGGGATGGGCGGCCCTGCACAGTGATGGGGTGCTCTAGTGAGCTCCGCTCCGAGTCTTGAAATCCGGCCCCCGTTGCTTGTTTCTCGAGCTTGGTCTGGTCCTCGTTGCTAGCGTTGCTGCTGGCGGTTTGGATGACCGTTGTGTTGCCGCGATGGTATTTGGTCTCAGGGAAGGTGAGTGCGATCAAAATGACCGAAACACCAGACAATGCGGTCTCTAGCCAGAAGAACGACTGCCAGCCATAATGAGCTGCCATGGAACCAGCCATGATGGGACCCAGGAAAGCTCCCATGAAGTAGCCGGTGCTGCAGTATACGTTAGATCGAGCTCAACCGCGCGAAGGAGCATCCCTTACAAGTATACACCCGTCCAGAGACCCCTCTCGTGCTGGTAGAAGACATCTGCGATCATCTGCACAGGAATACTCTCGCTCGTCGCACAGGCCAGACCGTTGACCGCACGCGCCGCCAGCAGACTACTATGACTTGTCGCCATCGCCTGCCATACGCATGACAAAAGAATGAACACGGAAAAGGTCAAACTGATAGCACGTCGACCGAAGATGTTGGAGAGCGGCACGATGAAGAAGTTGGCGAAACCGAGTGTGATGACGGTTATGCCAGTCAGCATAGCCAACTGATTGTTGTTAAGATGGAACTGGGCGCCCAAAAGAGGGAACATCGGCGCAATGGATAGTGCGCCGGTAACGGAGATCCAAGTGAAGAGCCATTGCGAGGCCATCACCATGACTGTGATAGCTGTCAGCGAAGACTCAGGCGTTGGCGAAGGGTTAACATACGCTTCCATTTCCTAGTCCAGTTCAAAGGGTCGCGAGGATCAGAAGAGGGCGTGGGTATGAGCGTCTTCTGTGCAGAGCTATCCTCGATGATAATCTCCGTACCAGGAATGAGTTCAACATCGCTGTGGTTAGTCGCCATCTTGAAGTCGTTCGTCGCAATCTATCTTTTCGTGTCTTGATCCTTCCAGCACGAACGCGCGGCGAGCCTGTTAACTTATACACCCCTCCATGCTCGGCAATGTTGCGCTCCACGGTTCATGGATCTCTAGTTTCCCGCGGATGATGCATCACTCGGCTTCCAGTGCCATGTAGTGAGACACCATTTGCTGCGACGATCAGCAGTCACCGTTGATCCATGTATTGAGCTAGTGGGTGTCAGCTAACGCACTATCTGGCTATATTAGCGAATGATGGTGTCGTGAAACCAGCGACATTCGAGCTTTCAAGACGATTGTTGGACCTGTTCGCACTTCCGTAGTGCATTCACGTATCCCTGCTAAACGATCATTGGGGAACCGCTGGCTGGTTGATGTAGGGGTTTGCATATGCTTTTCGAGCTACAGAGTTCATGCGCTGGGTCTGCGAGTAGGGGAAGGTTGCTTGTCGTGCAGTTGCGCAACCCGCCAATCCTATCCCTCCACCTGCATGATGCGAGGTACAAGGCTGACGTCCCGAAAACTTTATCAATAAGCTTGTGCATGGCGCATTTTACCCTGTCTTCAGCCGAACCATAACATACTGTTGCAATGACTTGGAGTCGTCTTCCTCTCCGACGCATTTTGTTTTGCATCGGCTCTAGCGTGTTATTTCCTTCTCTTCGACCCAGAAGATGCAACTCGACGTTGTAGGTCTTCCCGCACATTGCTGAAATTTACTCGACTTTCCAATCTCTCATCAAAATCGCCTGCAAGGGTGTGTAGTAATCATGAAGCTTTACTCTTCTCGGCTTTGGAAGTGGAGACCCATCGTTGCTGATAGCGGGCGCGCCATTCGGGAGGTCGCATCCTGGCACCACCGGAGAATGTGGGGATGCGCGCTCTGACGGACTCCCGCTACGGGGACGCCACTAGGCAAAACACCACGTCAAAGTTATTAGGGCTACTCGAACAACAGCTGTCTGGTCTGAATCTTGGAGCTGGACTATTGCGGAAGACTTGGCGGGAATGTTTCGTTTTGCAGAGTGCGGGTCGTGCCGAATGTGTCGCGGAAGTGCCGTTTCGAGCGCACTGTCGCATCCTGCGTATCTAGTATCTACGGTACTGCAGGGCGCATGGGGAAAAGGCACGGACAGATTCTTGGGGTATGTTTAATGCATGTCTGTGAAAAGGTGAAGATAAATGGCGCCAGTAAGACGCGACGCTGCAATCCCGATAAGAAGTCACGATGATAGAAGACACGCCCCGCCTCAAGTTCGGCCTCGCAAGCAAGTTGTGCCGCAACATCTGGTACATCGATAGCCGACAGCAAAAGTAACCACACTTCAATAGTTTCACAAGATGAAGCATTGGATGAATTAACTCCGCAGTCTACTTAAAGCGCGGTTTTGTTTTGGCATCCTACCAAGAGGAGCTGAACGTTTTCCGGCTATCTTACGCAACCAATCGCATCCCTCGCAACTACGCTTGCCTCAGAGCTTTGCTGAAACACCGACGGCTGCTTCCGTTGTTCCAAGGAAGATGCGCTTGTCCATACTCGACAGTTCTTTCCAATTTTGAGAGCGCGCATGCGTTTGTGGCGATAGCGCTTTGAGGTGAATCCATCGTACTGTGATCTCTTGTGCGACAGCGTCTGGGTTTGCTTGCGCATCGTACATCAGCGTGACGCTGCTGGCGATGATCTCGAGATGCTGTAGAATTTCTCGTCCACGGTATAGCAGCTCTTCTTTCTGTGCATTATGAACAACGTCGTTGAGCGCCTGAAGTCTCTCTTCGACAATCGAGACTTGATCTTGGAAGATGGAAGCACATCGATCGAGCACGTCCCTGACCCACGGTGTGAAGATGTTCTTCATGACATCGCCGCCGCCCATTCGCTTATCAGTGAGTACCCGAACGACATCTTCTGCCATGACGCTGACGGTGCCTTCCCATATCGGATTGACCAGGTTGTCGCGATAAATCTTCGCGACGTTCATCACCCCGCCGTCTTCGTTGTTCTCGCAGTACCCGACACCGCCGAGGCACTCCATGCACTGTCGCAGGCCATCAACGGATGCGACGCTGACTTGAGCTTTCATGGCGGGCAGCAATAATCTCAGTAAAGCCGATACTGTGGCCTTGTCGCTCGGGACCAAATGTGCGGCTTTTGTGTTCGCGACCATGTCGTCCCAGTCTTGTTCCAAAGCGCCCTGCAGAGCAACACCGAGATAGGTGAAGTGCGCACTGGCCCAGTACTTGACTGTTTCTTCGGCCATCCATGCGAGATGCGCTGGGTTGTCTTGGAGTAGTCCGCCACGAACTTTGCGTACTTTGCTGTATGCACGGGAAATTGCCAGACCACGCGCCCAACTCCCTACACTACCCGCTGCTGTGTACAAGCGCGTGATGTTGAGAATGGCGGAGATCTCTTTAACACCCTGACCTTCTTTGCCAATGAGCCAACCGCGTGCGCCGTTAAGCTCGAGCTCCGCAGTTGGTAGTGACTTTGTTCCGAGTTTGTTCTTCAGACGCTGGATGCGAACGCCGTTGAGCTCGGTGAGAGGCGGGGCTTCTTCGTTTAGGGTATGACTCTCCAGTGATTGCCAGCCCACGCGTCGTCGCATGGGCATGTAGAAGGCAGACAGGCCGCCTTTGTCTGTTCGCGCGAGGAGTACAGCCATCTCCGAATCCGTTGCGCTGCTGAACCACTTGAAGCCATGTATCTTCCAGGGGCCCAGTTGCATACCAACTGCGTCGCGATCTCTTCCTCGTTTTGCGTCTCCATCCAGCTCCTCCGGTGTCATGCGTCGAGCGAGTGTCTCCGTGCCGGATACATCGCTTCCGCCAGATCGCTCAGTCATCCATTGTCCGCTTGTCCAAGCCACATCAGGGTCGCGACTACACACCCGCCGATAAGCTTCCCGTAGCACTTCGCCTCGACCTGGCTGATCGCCATCTTCGTCATTCTTGTGTTTGTTCAACAATGTCGCGGCGCCATCGGTCATGCTTTGAGGGCATGCGGTCATGGTACCAGTCGGGCCCCATACATGGCCCCCAACAAACTGTCCCACGCGTCTATTGAAGCCGCGATCAGACTTGTCGTAAGCTACCGAAACGAGACCTTCACGATAGCCGATCTCCTTTAGCTTCTGCCATCCTGTCGTCGTCCACAAGGGATCGTTCTTGTTTTCCGCACCGAAGGTAGATAGCGGACGCAGTACCGGGTGGTTGGTCTCCGCATCTGTAGCGTATTTCAAAACAGATGGATTAAGTGATAGACGTGCTAGGTGATGGACACGCTTGGTGGCCTCCGTTGCATCTTGTGGCAGGTAGAGATCCAATATTCGCGCGATAACCTTGTCATCGGAAGCTTGTGTCGGGTTCGAGTGCGAACTACGGAAAGTCTCTGGTAGCGAAGTCGGACTGGTAAATTGTGGCGGAAGTACCGGAAGGGCTTGGAAGAAGCCTGATGTTGAGGAGGAAGCTTGACGCGGCTGTTGCGTCATGCTGGCATGCAAAGCAGTTACGCAATTGAAGTAGAGACGGATGGAAGTATCTGTCCCCAGAGAAGATGCGGTACTTCTCCGACGCACATGGTGCCCAGCATCATGGTGTAGATGTATTGGCGCTCGGATGTCGCAGACATCCTCGGTTCACCCCCGCAAACCGCCCAATGGGGCAGTCGCAGCCGGACTGCAGTAGAACCGCCGAAAGCAACATGATCCTTGGACAACCTCATCTCTCTTCAGAACTTGAAGTCCATGGCATCAGTTGGAAGAATGAGAGAGCGAAGACAGAGGCCGCTGCCGTACGGCTTCCACTCGCGGGACAAACTCCCGAGATTCTCTACCGGATTATCTTGCCCTGGACTTGTTCCCCCATGCTTCACACATGCCGATAGCTGCAGCAATCAATATCAGACCTGTACAATGACCGACTGTGCACAACAGCATCCCTGTCGGCAGTCTCGGAAGCGAAAGCTTGTTGTGATTTGCCTTCGGTATTGTAGCTGCAACTGCCGGCAACTTGTGTTAATTAACGACTTCATCCAAATGATCGAGTCGAACAATCGCCACAGCTTCTTTGTGAAATGAACGTCACAAGATGTACGACTGGAAAATCTGTCGCGTTGTTATTGGTATGACTGAGAGGAGAAGTACTACTGCCGTCACACCGTAATATACTCACTGATAGCAAGCCTCCACGTTGAATGGACGTCATGAAGGCTCCTTGGCTTAAGAAGCCTCGTAACTTCGACCTGATGGCTTTCGCAACTCACCAGTAGCTAGTCATACCACTGTCGTAATGATTTGGTCCACCGTCTTCGCCAGCGCGCTCTTGACGCAATGCGTCTCTGCGCAGAACATGCTGCGCTTCGCCTGCTCGCAGCTCACCGTTGAGAGGGCCGATCCGTTGGTGAACCCCGGCCAGCGACCCTCACCACACACGCATCAGATTATCGGAGGAAACTCCTTCAATCTTACCGTAATACTTCACCCGGCCCATGAACAACACCTCCGCTGACAGACCATAGATGGAGCCTGGTGTCTTTGATCCTCCGACACGTTCGACCTGTACGTCTTGCACATACAGCGAGGACTTCAGCAACTACTGGACTGCCTCGCTCTACTTCAAATCGCCCGAGAATGGCACATTCCAACGTGTGCCCCAGTTCGCCAACGTAGGGCTCCAGCAAGACGGTGGTATGACAGTCTATTACATGCCGTATTCCGCAAAGAACAACAAGATGACAGCCTTCAAGCCTGGGTTCCGCATGATCGCGGGTGATCCCATGGCCAAGAAGCCTAATCGCGCAAGCATCTGCCATCGATGCTTGCAAAATGGAGAAGGCTTTGCACCCTGTGACGCGAAAGACACCGCAGAACTGCCCAACAAGTATTGTCCTGGTGGCATCAGAGCGACTGTCATCTTTCCGTCTTGCTGGGATGGAAAGAACCTCGATTCGCCAGATCACAAGAGCCACGTCGCATACTCCAACAGCGGAGGTCTAGGCACCCCAAACTGTCCCAGTACGCACCCGGTAGCTATCCCGCAGGTAATGTACGAGATCATGTGGGACACCGGCCGGTACAAGAACAACGCATGGTACGGCAACAACAAGCAGCCGTTTGTGTACAGCTTTGGCGATGGGTGAGCACTCCTCTTTCTGCTTCTTTGATGACGACTGACTGTAGACAGTACGGGCTACGGACAGCATGGAGACTACCTCTTTGGCTGGAAGGACGACTCACTCCAGAAAGCCATGGATGCTTTGCCGAGCGGCAAGTGTGCGAACGCCAACTGCCAGGTGTTGAAGATTCAGTCTGCGCAGGACTCAATGAAGTGCAAGAAGCCGCAACAGGCGGTTGAAGATGTCGGAGTAAGCGGTGACTGGCTGACGGAGCTGCCTGGTGGTATGGCAGTCACCTATGCCTAAGTAGATGTGAGCGCGCCTGGCAATGTAAGCGCTACCTACTGTATCGCGATCATAAAGCGCATATTCGGCAGACTCGCTTCCGTGCGAACATGATGTGTTGCTATAGATAAGTGCAGAGGCAATGCCGGCTGCTGCGTGTGTCGCGAAACGCAGAGAGTAGCTTAGCTGTCCTTAGGGTTAATCTTAGTTAACACTTGCTTAGATAGTTAGATTAATTGCAAGCTTAGCTATTCTTAGATAGTTATAGTCTAGCGCTAGCACCTTAGTAGCTACTTTATATCTTATTCTTAACTTTATTCTTAACTTTATTCTTAACCTTAGCTAAACTAAGATTTAACTATAATTATTACTATAAACGTCTATCTACTAAACGCGCTATAAGTAATAATAAGCTAAGTTCTAACTAAGTATAGACTTATAGTAGACTAAGGTAATAGTAGAGAGAATATACCTAGTGTAGTATAATCTAAGATAGCTCTTAGTAAGCGTTAATATAAAGAGAGTAAAGCTAATATTAATTTAGAGGTAGTAAAAAGTAATATAAATAGTAATAGTAATAAGAAGAACTTTATTATACTAGCAAAAGTACTCTAAATAAAGAATATTAGTAATTAGGTAAGACTAGTCTTTAGTTAGACTAGTCTTAGACTATTCTTAAGCTAATACCTACCTTAGTAATAGTATTATAAGTATAGTAGTCTTTCTCTACGTCTAGCTAAAATACTATTTACACTTATTATAAGAGTATAAGACCTTAATATAAAATAGTCTTAGTTAACTCTAGTTAGAATAAAAAGAGTAAGACCTAGACTATTATACGTTAGACTTTACACTATATATATAATATAAATATTAGCAAAAACATTTCTACTAAAAAATACCTCTACTAAGTTAGTACTTAGTATAATCTTAAGATAAGATACTCTACTAACTTTATAAAGAATAAGTTTACTACACCTATAGTTATAAAAAAGTATATAGTTAATACCTATATAAGAGCTATAGGTAGAATAATCTTAGTTATATCTCTATATTACTAATAAAGTATAGTACGCTATAGCTAGCTATACTCTTCTTATATAAATAGATAGTTAACTTAGTAGGTATTAAACTACTTAGATTAATAGTATAATAAGTGTAGACTAAACTTAGATAAAACTACACTAACACGTATAGTTTACTTTAGTCTAGTTCTTAAGCGTACTAAGAAACTAAAGATATATTATAATATAAAGCAGCTTTACTATAATTATTAGCTTAGAGCTAACTAAGTAGTAGCATCTAAGTTAACACTTAATAAGGTTCTACCTCTAGACTATTACTAAATTAGTATTACTCTAGACAACGCGTATATTCTACTATTTAGAGATATAAAGTTCTAAAAGAAGTAATATTAAGAGTAAGAGGTAAGTATTAGTATATTCTTAGATTTATTTTAGCTAATAGTTATTAGTTACGTAACGCAAAGAGAACTATAAGATTTAATAGAGTTATAGAAAGTACTATTAAGTTACTAGTATATAGAAATAGAGTAAGTAACTATTAAAGTTATTTTAGTATACTTTTACTTATATTAAATAGGCTATTAAGTATAAGGCTACTTATATTACTACTAGAATTTTAAAAAATAGCTATAGATATAAGACCTACTATAGAGAGAAGTAAGGTAAGTTAAGACTTATCTTAGTTTACATCTAACTAATAATACTAGTTTGTTTAGAGCTAGTCTCTACGCCTAGTCTAGAGTATAAGACTTTAGTAAAGTTTACTAATAAGAGCTTTGCTCTTACTTATTATATATTACCTATACTATATATATATAAGAACTATTTTAGTTAAATCTTAACTAATAATATATAGGTAGGCTAAGTTTATAAAGTAAAAAGAAAAGAAAGTGCGTAGTAAGAGTAAGAGTAGCTAGAGTAAGAGTAGCTTCTAATTAGTATCTACTAGGTCTAGTCTAAGAGAAATTAAATAAGTATTAGGTTAGGTAGCTAATCTGTTTAGGCGTATAGTCTTATAGCCTCTATAGATCTATTATAAAGCGTCTTATATAGCTAAGAGTAGACTTAGTATAGTCTAGTAATAAGTACTATAATATATAGTCTGTGCGTCTAGTAGCGTACTTAGTAATTTCTATTAGTATCTATTAACCTAGCTACCTATTCTCTTTGCTAATCTACTCTACTATATTAACTAGAATAGCTAAATTCTAGAAATAGATTAGTTTTAGTAGTATCTAATTATAGTGTCTAATAGAAACTCTAGTTAGCTAAGCTATAGCATACTATTACTAATAACATTATTTCTAGACTTTACATTACTAGCTATTAAATAGAAGTCTAAGAAACTAGATTATTCTTAGAAGAAATCTAGTTATAGTGCTATGTTAGCAAAGCTTATATTAGTAGAGAATCTGCTAGCTACTTTAGGCGTGCAATCTTCTATAGACTAAACTAAGTCTAAACTAACTATAGCTACTAACTTAGCTCTACTAGTAGCGTAATTATTTACTTTACTTAGATATAAGTCTCTAAATCTAGGTCTACGCATTAAGAATAAGACTAAGATAAATTTATAAACCTCTTCTAATTCTAGCATATATATCTTACTATAGTTAGATCTAATAGAGGTGTTAGGTACTACTCTAGGTAAAACTGCTCTAGAGAAGACTTAGTGTAGTCTTAATATTAGTTTTATATTATCTACTCTAGCTTAAATAGATCTTTCTACTTTAGACTAGAATATACAGAATATACTAAATATAGAGAGTCTAGACTATACTTAGTTTAATCTAAATACTAATACTCTAATACCTAATAAGATTTAAGCAGCGTTTGCTAGAATTCTTTTCTAAGAATTATCTTAGTCTAATTACTAAGTAGCGCCTCTATAGCTAGCTACTACTACTACTATAGACCTATTAATAATAGGTTCTAACTTCTCTATATATAAGAAGTCTTTTTAAGAGATAATAATAGACTCTATAGAATATTCTACTAGTTAAGTAGACTAATCTTAGATAAGTCTATAGCTAGCGTATAACCTAACTTAGTTTTAGTATAAGGTAGTTAAAACACGTAGTATTAGCATTATTAAAGGCTTCTATATCTACTTAGAAGGTATAGAGATTAAGTCTTAAACTAATCTATTTAGTAATTTACTAGAAGTAGAGGTAAACGTAAACTCTATACCTGCGCTAAGAGATATAGAGCTAGAACTAACACTCTTTAATATAAGTAACCTTATAGATTAGACTAAAGATATAAGCTTAGACTATACTTAGATATAACTCTAATAAGGCTAACTCTATATAGAAGAGCTATATTACCTATAAAAGCTATATATCTAGGCTATATAGTGCAACTTTTATATATATAGTATATAACTAGAGTATTCTAAGTATAAATCTAACTAACGTTATTTATAGAACTATAAGAGAAAGGTTTTCTAGTACCTACTAGAAGTAAAGCATTACATATCTAATATTAACTTTAGCGTTACTAGAGCAAACTCTTAATATTATTTAGTTATAGTATATTATAAGTAGTGTTACCTTAGAATAATCTTAGACTTTACTAATGTAACTAGTTAATCTTTATATTCTATCTAACTGCTGTTTTCTATATAAGAAAAACGCACAGCTAATAGGTATATCTAGATCTATCTTAGTTTAGTTTTATCTAGCTAATATAGTAAAGTATATTAATCTAGGTTATACTAAAGTAAGGTAGGTATCTAGTAATGTACTAAAGTATGTTATAGACTTACTTACTAGTATATAGTAATTAATATAGATCTATCTTAGAGTATTTCTACTAATAAGTAAGCCTATTATTAATCTATTAACGTTAATACCTTAAGAATCTATAAGAATAAAATCTCTAAGAGCGTAAAAGATATACTATCTTATAACCTAGTTAATAAGAAGGTACATACTACTAGTTTAGACTTAGTTATATTTTAATTAATAAAGACTAGAGATATAACCTCTCTAAGCGCGTCTAGTATATATACTAACTAGGTTTAGTATATACTATAGAGTAAACTTAGTAAGATCTTACTAATTAATAATAGAAGGCTAGTAAGAATAAAGAGAGAGCGCTAAACCTTGTAGTTAATAAAGAGAGCATACTTAAAGCTAGAGTATTAAGACTATACGTAAACGTATATTAGAATTAGTGTAAGATATATATTACTATATCTAAGAGTATATAATAGTATAGACTTAGTATACTCTAAACTAACGCCTTTAGTATATCTAGATATTAAAGTAGATTCTAACTATTATTTTATTACTATATTTAATCTAAAATTAGTAGTATACTACTAGATTATAATAGCTAGTAAAGTAGAAGCGTACGTAGAGATTAGTCTAAGTCTATACTAAGTACTAACCTATCTATAGAAAGAAGAAGAGAGCTCTTAGAAAAAGTAAGCGCATAGATAAGAAGAGTAAGTAGTCTAGGTCTAAATTAATTATTAGTAAATTATTAGAAGATAGAAAAAAGTAAGAGTATTCTAGGTTTACTCTAAATAGGTAAAGCTAGTACTAATAAATATATAAAGAGTTTTAATTTGCATATAGATACGTATAGAGATTATTCTAAGTAGATACTAGGTAGATACTAGATAGTAGAAGAGTAAGAGAGCACTACTAGCGTCTGCGCTAGTTAGAGTAAACAGATAGTAATATCTTATATTACCTTTTAGGTTATACCTTTATCTCTCTTACTATCTACTATACACACTACTAGTAAATATATTAATATACTACTTACTACTACTACTAACTAGACTAAGTTAGTTCTACTCTTAATGTTAATAACACCTATACTATATTTAACGCAATAGTAACTATATCTAGCTCTAGTAAAACTAATCTTAGTGTAGTCTTAAGTATTAAACTAGGTACTAGAGATAAAGTAAAGGCTAGTATTATCTTAGGTTAATCTTGTATAAAGTCTCTAAGAACTCTAGAGAGGTAGAAGTTTAGCCTAGACTAAGTAGAAGTTACTAACTTTACTATTACTCTAAAGAGAAAAGTTTATAAACTAGAAGACTATATATAAACTTAGATTAGTCTTAGTCTATACCTAGTTATGCTTATATAAGACAGCTCTTGTTTAAAAGGTATAAAAATATTCTTATCTCTACTAATAATAAGGCGCCTATTAGCTTACTATTTCTACTAACTATATATATATATAGATTAGTCTTAGTATACTCTTACTAATATTAATAGATAGAGATTAATAGCTAGAAGGTAGTATTTATTTCTAAGAGGCTTCTTAACTACACTATAAATATAAATATTAGAACTATAGCACTTGCGCTAGTATACTATAAATATAAGACTATAGGTTATATAGTAACTAAGTATAATTCTAACTAACTAGTAGTAGACTTAGTTTATAAACTATTCTATAATATTAAAGTACTTTAAAGAAGTACACTTTAAGCACATAAGTCTTCTTAGAACTAACTTAGTTTATTCTACCTAACTAATATATTTAGTATCTTATAGCTAGCTATATTCTAGGTTAATAGGCTTAAGATAAGACTAGTCTAGTTATAATATATAAGCTTAGGCGTAAGTTAGTTTATACTTAGATTAGTTATAGCTAACTTTTATTAAAGTATTATACTAAGCTATATAAGTATATTAAGGTAGAAAAGAGAGAAGAGAATTAATCTTAGATTATACTCTCTTTGCTCTTCTACTACTCTAAGCCTAAGAATAACTTAGCTTCTATCTCTATTCTATCTATAGCTAGCCTAGTCTCTACGCTATATTCTATACCTACCTCTACTATAATTACTATACTACTAGTTATATTCTAGACTAGTCTTAGTTAGCTAGGTAGCCTAAACTTCTTATTACTAGAGCTTAAAGTAAATAAAGTAAGTATATTTAGATCTATCTTAGTATAGTCTAGCTAATTATAACTTTAGACCTACGTAGTTATTATAACTTATAAAATACTTAGAATTATAGATATTAGATATATAACGTATAAGGCTACTAGTAGTAGAAGAAATAAATATAGTAAGTATAGAAACTATCTTAGTTAGGTCTTAACTAATGTGTGTATTAGCCTACTTAGATATAGCCTAACTTAGTTTAGACTACTAGGTCTTAACTCTACTAGATATAACTACTATTTAAGAATGTATTTAGGTTATAATAGCTATATAAGTATAGTTTTAGATTAAACTTCTTAATATACACTAACTCTATATAGAAATACGCGCAGTAAGAGATTAAAATAGAATAGAGAGATAGGTAATAAGAGAGTAGACTAAAATTTAGATTTATAGTATATTAGCTATAGTTATTAGAATATAAGACTTAGACTAGACTAGGTTTAGTTCTAAGGTTTAGACTATAGAGGTAGTTTAAAATACTTAGCTACTTAATAGTTAGATAGGTAACTAAATAATAGATACTTTATAGAGCTTTAGCTTAAGTCTAATAGAATTAAACTAAGAATAAACTATAGAGAGACGTTTAATATGCCTAGTATAAGAACTTAATATCTAGAGAACTCTTAGCCTTTTTGTAGTTAGATATCTACTAAGTTAGGTCTAAATACTATAGTAGATAGAATTAAGTGTAGACTTACTCTAGAACTATTTAAAGAAAAAGTATCTCTAGTATTATTATTATAATTAGGCTCTTTAAGTAATACTATAAATAAATTAGCTAGGTCTAGTATAAGTCTACTCTTATCTATATTAACTAGTAGGTCTTAGTGTTAACTATTTAGTGTAGTATTTAAGTGTACACTAAGTGTACTCTTACACTAGCTTATACTCTTACTACTAGATATAACTACGTTGCTTATAATATTATCTCTAATATATAATATAACTAAGTTTTGTCTAGATACGTTATTAGTTAGAGAAGTTATAACCTTAGAACTAGCTACTACTATATTATTCTGCGTATAACTATCTAGGCCTAGCGTAAGTATAGACTTTATTAAATTTCTTTTATTAGCTGCGTATATTTTCTCTTCTATACTTTCTTAAACTTTCTTATCTATATTATCTAGAGCGTTTTTTAAACTACTTTCTTTAGTGTATATCTAGTTAGTTAGATTGTATTTAAGTATAGTCTTACTACTTACTCTAGTAGGTTTATTTATAGTGTTGCTAAAAGAGGTGCTAGTATTAGCCTAAGACTTAGTGTTCTTATAGCTAGAGTTTTAAAAGATAAGAAGTATTAGCAAGAACTAAACTAAGTGTAGTTTTAGTGTATATACGTATACTTATATTTATACTATTATATAGCTCTATAACTATATTAGAGTTAATAACTAGACTAGGTTTAATCTTAATATTAGATTTATTGCGTAGAAAGACTAGAGAAGAGAGTAGTGTAGTTAGAAGATTACGCCTCTAATAGGCTCTATTTTCTAGAATATAGAACTAGTAACCTAACTAGATTAGACTATAATTACTCTTAGAGCGCTCTGTACTTACGCGCTAACTACGCTATTTACTTAGAACTAGCTAGTTCTATTATCTATTCTCTAAGCCTTATACTCTATATAAAATAAGTATAGTCTTAGTAGACTCTATAACTAATACGCATATAAATTCTTATAAGATAGCGTAAATAGGCTACTTCTATAGTAAACGTACTCTACTAAAGCTAAGTTTATATATTAATAAAAATATACTTAGACTACTTATATTCTGTAAGTATATCTTATAGGTAGAAGAGTTAGCACTAATATTAAAGTTATAGTGTAATTAGCTCTTTACATACTAGTATAAGAAAGTATCTAAATTCTTTATAGTAATAGTAGTCTTAGATTATACTTAGTCTAATATTAATATTACGTTACTTACTTAGTATAGAAATAGAAAGAGCTTTAGTTAGTTAAAGTATATTATATACTTCTTATACGCAGGCTGTATAAGTTAATTATACTAAGACTATATATAAAAGAGTCTACGTATATAATCTATAAGTTTAGAAGCTTTTATATAGTAGGCTATAGTAAATAATAGAGAGAGTATAATAGAGGTAGAGTAAACTAAGATAGATTTTAGCTAAGGTTAAGAATAAAGTTAAGTATAAGGTTAAGTATAAGGTTAAGAATAAAAAGTAAATATAAAAAATAAAAATAGATACTAAGCAAAGTATATAGACGCGCTAAGACACTAGTATTACTATTAATTAGCTTTACTAAGATCTAACTAAGTTATATCTAGCTATTTAGCTAGAGTATATTTAGGTGTTTAACTTTATTCTTAACTATATCTTTAACCTTATTCTTAACCTTAGCTAAGCGTACTACGCAGCGCGTAGAGCTAACTTAGTGTAGTCTACCTACGCGTTTTATTCTTAACTTTATACTTAACCTTATTTTTAACCTTAGCTAAGTGTACTACGTAGCGCGCAGAGCTAACTTAGTGTAGTCTACCTACGCGTTTTATTCTTAACCTTATACTTAACCTTATTCTTAACCTTAGCTAAGCATACTATATAGCGCGTAGATCTAACCTAGTATAATCTACTAATACGTCTTATACTTAACCTTATACTTAACCTTATACTTAATCTTATACTTAACTTTATACTTAACTTTATTCTTAACCTTATTTTTAACTTTAGCTAAGTACAGCGCGCAGCGTAGAGCTAACCTAGTATAATTTATATAGTATCTTTTATTCTTAACTATAACTATTTCTATAACTACTATATTCTAAGATTAATATAAAGTTTATAGAGTATACTTAGTTAACTCTAGCTATATTACGTTATCTTTTTATTCTTTGCCTATATTATTACTTTATTTAGACAAATAAACGTTATTTAATTAAATATAGTACTAGTATTATATTACTACTACTTTATAGTGTTAACTTAGGTAGATCTTAGTAAAGCTTAAGCCTATAGATTAACTATAAAGAACTAGTTTTTAATTCTACTAGCCTAATATTTCTAGAATATAGTAAGTATTCTCTTAGTATTTACTAACTCTTAAGCTACTATCTACGCCTAAAGAGCGCGCTCTTAGAGAGATAGAGGTATAGCTACTTACCTACCTATAGTTAAGTAGTAACTTAGAATATTCTTAGACGCCTATTAGTGTAACGTAGATACTAAACTATATTATATATTTATAATAGAAGAGCTTTATATAGGTAGAGAGCTTCTAATAGATAGTAAGCTTTCTATAGATAGTAAGCTTTCTATAGAGAAAAAACTTACTAGTTAAGATTAACTATATTTATTAGCGTAGTAAGAGTAGAGTAAGACTAGTCTATACGTACGCCTTATATACATAAGTATATATATCTATCTTAATTATTAGTTAAACCTCTAAACTACTATAAACTAGTTAGTTAACGCTAACTATAGAGTAGTCTAGGTATATTCTTACGCTTAACTACTTAACCTCTAGACTAGACCTTAGAAACTAGCTAATAAACCTATAGATAACTAAGATAACTCTTAAGATAAGCTTCTAGATAGGCTACGCAGAATACTAGTAGAAGAGATATACTATTAGCTCTATAATAATAAGCGTGCGTTACTCTAGACTACTTCTAGACTATTCTTAGCTTAGTAGTCTTAAATATTCTACTTATTACGCTCTTTACGTTTAGCCTTATCTAGAGTAGTTTTTAGATGTACTTTTAGACTAGTATTTTTATATATCTATCTAAGACTATAGACTATATAGGCTTTATATACCTTACTATTACTATAGTTAATAACTTCTATACTACGTAGTATTAGTGTAGTGTCTATTAAGTGTACTCTAAGATAACTTACTTACTAATAGCCTTTACTAGAGACACAGCTCTGCCTATAGAGTTTATTCTATAATAATTCTACTCTAAATTATTACTATCTTAATGTTAGATATTCTACTATACTTTAGACTTAATAAGAGACTTTATAAGATATAGGCCTATAGCGTATATACCTCTATCTTCTTTATTCTTTGCCTAGGCGCTAATTTTACTATTAGAGAATATAGCTAAAATATTAGTCTAGTATAGACTTAGTATATTCTAGACATACTAATTAGACTCTTAATAAATTAGTTATATTTCTCTAATATCTTATAGTTAATAAAATTCTTAATAGCTCTATTTAAGCTTTCTATATTCTAGTTTATACTCTAAGTTAATTCTGTAATCTCTCTTATAAAGTAGACTACACAAAATATAATAATGTATATAATATACTATTACTAATCTCTACTATTATAAGTAGTATATATAAGATAATTACTAAATTCTATAAATATATAAGTAATCTTAGTATATTCTACTAGTATAGTAACGTACTACTAAGCTACTTAGTGCATATATCTATAATAATAATTTAAATTCTAGTTCTATTTTAGTAATACTAGTTTATAGAGTATTCTACTATACGCTATTCTTAGAATACTCTAGTAAATACCTTCTAGTATATCTTTTTAGTGTCTCTATTAATGTATACCTACGTAATTATATAGACTATAGTACTATATTAGATTAGTCTAAGTAAGAACTATATAATATACGTTTATCTAGGCTCTCTAAGTAAGTAGTAAAGGTAATCTTCTATATAGATTTTATAGCTATACGCTTAAAACTTATATTAATAAAGAACTAGCGCTAAGAACTATTTTAGAGTAGAGTAAGTTAAGACTAGAAGAATATAATAATAACTAGATTATTTCTATTATAGTAGAAGTGTTTAATATACTAGGCAACGTTAGTCTAGAGTATACTAGAATTACTTCTATTCTACACTTACTCTGTCTAGCTTTCTATACTCTACTTAGTAATGTATCTTAATACTCTTAATTCTATTATTATAATATATTATAGTTAAATTCTTCTTATAATAGAGCGCTTAAAGTATATTAAGATTATTTAGAGAAGCGTATAGCTTAGCTACTAATACTAGACTTTTATCTTAAAGTAGTTTATAGAGAAGATAGTTTTATAACAAAGTTACTAGTTAGAATTAGTCTTAGTTAGTACTTAATTAATAGTGTATACGTACTTATATTTTAATTACTTTCTTGTATAGTGTAAATAATTTAACGCAACTCTTTCTCTATAAGTAGTAGAAGCTTAGATAGTAGAGGTAGTAGATAGTTATAGTTATTATAGAATACTATAATAATTATAGAATTAGTCTTAATTTTAACTAGAATAAAGACATAGAAGACGTTTAGATATAGACTTAGTTCTAGAAATTACGTTAGAAAGTTAATAATTAGTTCTTTACTAGTAAGGTAGGTAATCTCTAGTTAATATAAGTATTAACTAAGATAGCTCTCGCACATACGTATAGTAGGTAGGTTTTCTTACTCTATTCTACTCTATAATATAATACTTAGTTATTACTAGAAATATATAATCTTCTTAGAATTATTATATTAAGAAGAGTATCTCTAAGTTATATTTAGAAGAGATCTTTCTTTTAAAATACTTACTCTACTAAACACTAGAGTTATATTAATAGGCACATATAATATAGTACTATAAAGTTTTAGATATTATCTTATAAAGTTAGTCTACACTTAGATAAGTCTCTATATTAGTATAGCATAGAGAAGATATAAGATAGCTCTTAACTTATAATAATATTTATATTCTACTAGATAGTAGGCTAATAAGTCTTAGCATTATACTCTTTATATAAAGTTCTAAGATAAAAGGTTCTAATTATAGCTATAAAGTAGCTACAACTATTAGACTAAATCTAGTAGAATTTAGATTACTATATACCTATAGATCTCTTACTATATAGAGTTTCTATTTTTATAGAAATAGATCTTATGTATAGTGTTAACTATACTCTTACTATAATAAGAGTAAGATAACTCTTATACCTAAGAACTAAGCGCGCTGTAGTATTTAATACTTTAGTACTTATATTTATAGTAATAGTATTTAATATTACCTAGAATTTAGACTCTTATACTATAATTAGTTTTAGAATTCTTTAACTTATTTATATCTTTTTTCTAGACTTAGCTATAGCTATACTAGATTACTTTATAGGCGTTAGTAAAACGCTAGAATAGACTAAGTATTCTCTTATACCTTAACTACTAAAAGAGTCTAATATTAGGTTTTTATATATAGTAACTCTACTACGTATGTAGTACTAGTAGGTAAGGTATAAAAGTATATTAGTACTATAGTTATATAAAAGAGCACTAATGCCTCTAAGAGAGTAGTTTAAGTACTATCTTAATTCTAGATAATAAAGTTATTATTAGCTTTAACTTCTGCTTTGCTATTTAAATTAACTAGTATATTAGGTTTAATCTTAGTATTATCTAGGTAATAATTACTAGAATTACTATTAATATTAATATCTAAGAACTTAGGCTATTACAAGTTAGAAATAAACTTAGTATAATCTAGATAATATACACGTACGTCTTTAGAAGGCTTCTCTAGATTTAGCTAGTAATATACGTTTTATAGTAGTATAAGAGAGGTTTATACTAGTAGCTTAGCTACTATATAAGTAAACTAGATATTACTTTACTTATTATTAGCGCAAGATATAGACTATAACTAGACTAAGTATACACTAGACTCTTAACTACTCTAAACGCTATCTACTTATATACGCTTTATTAGAGATTCTTCTAAGTCTTTTCTAGATACTATATACGTAGAAGATACTATAGATATATTATAAAATAGGTCTAATAGTGTATAACTACACTAAATAAAGTAACTATAATCTATCTAAGATAAATTAAATTAGTAAGAGCTTAGTGCAAGCTACGCTATAGTATACCTAAGTTATATATATATCTAAGAGAAAAGGTTACTTAGTTAGTAACTTATCTAAGTATAGGTTTAAAGGCTTGTTATAGTTAATAGTACTACTAGTAGTAGTATTAATTAGTAAGAAGTTAATAGTAACTAACTAGAGTTTATAAAATTAGACTAGGTATACTCTATAACTAAACTAGATAGTAATTAAGTATACTACGTATTAGCTAAGAGACTTAACTATATATAGTCTAAGGTTCTACTAAAGCTACGCTATAATTTATTATAAAGTAATTATTATATATTTAACTTAAAGTAGTAAGTCTATATTACTAGAGTAGTCTCTAAGTATAGTCTAGGTTCTATCTCTGCGTAGGTTACCTATAGCTAAGCTAATAGAGAAGGCTTTTATGCTACTATAGTATTAGTAATAAAACCTAAGTTTATTAGACTATACTAAGTACACACTAAGGTTAAGAATAGAGATTTTAGTTCTACGCATCTTAGATCTAGATCTATCTTAGTCTAATCTAATATAGTATTAAGAATAAATAAGCTAAAAATTCTAGAGTGCTAAGCTATTTTAAATACTAAGTAAGAATAGCTAAGGTGCGCCTCTACAGCGCTTGCTAAGGTTACCTAAGGTTGCGCTATAGAACAGCCAAGCTACACTATCCGTGAAACAGGCGTAATGTTTTGTTAAGAGACCCGAGATTTGCCCGTGAAGGAACGCCTTAGCCCCGCCAAGCCTTACCCCTCAATTCTCTATCTCCCCCGTGTCTCTCCCACGATAGCTCCCCCGAAGGCCTAGATCATCACGAGATATAGCCACAGCTATTGTAATTCGAGGAAAAACGCACGACCGTACTTTTACGCGATTAGGCTCCCGCTCGTCGGCCGTCAAGATGGTCTCAGCCTCATCCGCAGACGCGGCATGCGGCTCGCAGCGGAAGATAGCAGCCGCGGCGCAATTGGCCTATATACTCAAGCCTTTAAGCCTCATCCCACGTTGAATCCTCCAAGACCAAAATTCGAGTAGCGACTTTCGCCATGACTGCTTTCACCAACCCAGTTCTCCCTGGCTTTAACCCAGACCCGTCCGTCATTCGCGTGGGTAGCGACTACTTCTGCGTCACTTCGTCCTTCGAATACTTCCCTGGCGCGCCCATATATCACAGCAAAGATCTTATCAAATGGAAGCTAATTGGCCATGCGCTCACGCGCAAGTCACAACTGGATATCAAGACTCCTGAGCCGGGAGGCGGTATCTGGGCAACAACCATTCGTTACCACAAAGGTACATTCTACATCATTACCAACTCTTTCGACCGATACAGACCGCAAAACGACGATCGCGTATGGCCCCGAGGCTTCTATGTCAAGACCACCAACATCTGGAACGATAGCACGTGGTCTGAGCCTGTGTACTTCGATCAGATTGGCTTCGACTTCGACCTGTTCTGGGACGACGATGGTCAAGTATACTTGTCTTCTACCTACAGAAAGCTTGATCGGACTCCTGGGGGCAAATTGAAAGACTTTGCGATACACATATCTACTGTCGATCTGGAAACTGGCACTTTGAAGTCTACGCCTAAGATGGTTCGGGAGTCGGAGTCTGGTATATCAGAGGGGTCGCATCTTTTCAAGTTGAACGGCTACTACTATCTCTTCACGGCGGAAGGAGGCACAGAGTCTGGGCACTGCGAATACGTGAGCCGGAGTCGAGAAAGCCCCTTCGGACCTTGGGAGCAAGCACCGCACAACCCGCTTTGGCGCAACACAACAGACGACGACATCCAAAATACTGGCCATTGCGATATTGTTGAGGACACCCAAGGCCAATGGTGGGCCATGTGTCTAGGCGTGCGACCGAGGAAGGAAGATGGCGAATGGCGAACGTCGGTTTTCGGACGCGAGTCAATGTTACTCCCAGTTCGTTGGGAAAATGACTGGCCAATCTTCAATGAAGGGAAACCGGTCACACTGCAGATGAACGGGCCGACAGAGTCCACTGTTGGTGACGACAAGGCTTGGAGGGACGATTTCAGCGGGGTCAGGCTCGGCCTTGGCTGGTACAGGAAGAGTAAGCAATGCAAGAAGCTGGTATACGGTACAAAGCTAATGCACGCCTAGATACACCCGTGAAGAAGGAATACTCGATGACAGCGCGGCACGATTCTCTTACCCTAAATGGCGGCCCATACACCCTCTCGATGCCAGCATGTCCAACACTATTCCTGCGAAAGCAAAGACATTGGCCGGTGACGTGGGAGACCCAACTAGATTTCCAACCGAACGTCTCACGCGTCGAGGCTGGAACTGTATTGTACTGGAATCACACTTGCTACTCTAGCATTGGCATTGCTTTTGCAGATCGCAATGGTCAACCTCAACGAATCATTCGACTTACCCGTCCGGACATGGAGACTGTGGAGCAAACCATCCCAGAGAAGGGTGAGGTAAAACTCACCATCGAGAGTACGGCTACCTCCTACCGATTCGGCTATCGGGAAGTCGGTGATGGGGCACAGCAGAGCGCTGAATGGATATGGCTGGGCGAGATTGATACCCAGGTCATGACGCGTAACCCAGACATTGGGCAGCCTTTCACTGGCATGATGATGGGCCTGTATTCGTATGGCGAACTGCAGCCTGTACTGACTCCGGCGCATTTCGCTTATGCCGAATTTCGGTAGTTTCACAAGGTCATTGTCCCGTCTGAGGATGACTTATCTTACAACCTGCACCGCGATTCAGGCATACATCATGTCACTCTTGAAGTACTCTAATCAACACATTGCTAGATTATCCTATTCGCGATGCTAATTCTGTGAAGCTAGATGGTTTAATTGACAGAGATACATCGGGCGATACTACCCCCAGGTGGCTATTCCACTTCAATGATGCACGCATTCATTCCTCTTCCTCAGTTTCGCTGCATTCACAGCTCCCTTCATCGACACCTGCTTACGGTCCAAGCCGCCAATTGCCTTGCGATCCAGAGCGACACTCGCTTTGTCATCGTTAGGATACTTGGCTGTGATATTTCCAAACTTCTGATCCGCCTCTTTGGCAATGTACACCAACTCACCCCCCACCATCGTGAGCTGGACACGTTGTCGACCAATCATCTCTTCCGGTACAGTAAAGTAGTCGTTCTCCAAGACGATCAGATCAGCAAATTTGCCAACTTCCAGAGATCCAATGTACTTGTCGGCCCTCAAGAACTTGGCGCCGTTGATAGTAATGGCGCGAAGAGCAGCTTCGCGGGAGATGCCTTCGCCAGGAAACGTGCCATTATAAGGAGCGCCCTGGGATGCCGAGGAATGCGGATTACCAGGATCACCTGAGCGCGTGACTGCTATCTTCAGAGCGAGGAACTCGTCGAGAGGGTCGACTGGCCAGTCACTCCCGTAGGTAACGGGCCGACCGGCTTTCTCGATCTCGGCATAGGCTTGCAGGTTCTGGCGGCGGTATTCGGCTAGCGATGGGAAGGTGTTGGGGAGGTATGAAGGGGCGAGCTGCGACCACTGGAAGCTCATGATTGCATCGACTTCTAGTTCTCTGAAACGGCGCCAGTCGTCCTGGTGAGAGAGCTCGTCGTGCGCTAGACCGAGGCGGAAGTCGTGTCCGGGATGCGCTTTACGGAACGATTCGGCGGCGTCAAGACCAACGCGGACGGCAAGATCGCCGTCGGCATGGAGTTGTGCGTCTATACCGGCGAGGAAGAAGCCCGATAGAGTACGTGCAAGGATCTCAGGTTCCCAGTATGTCTTCCTGAGTGTGCTTGGATCTGGTGCCCATGTGGCATTAGACCCATTGACCAAGCTCCAGTATGGCTCAATGAGAGCTGCCGTCCTTGCCGGATAAGTAATGACACCATCCAAGAAGGCCTTCACGGCCTGCCATTTGAGAGACGGAGCAGGCTGCATTGTAGAGTTGTTATCGAACCCACGTATGAGCTCGACAGTCTTGGCCACCAGATCAGGCACTTCGGCGACGGAGCTTGGAGCATCGATACGGTAGTCAAAGAACGCTCGTGCGCTCAAGCCTCCTCCCTGCTGAACAGCTTGAAACACCTGGTCGTACTCCTTCAAAGCCATCGCCTCTTGAAAGGTAGTGATACCGGACTGGCGCAGTAGCTGCATAGCAGCTAGAGCGGCCTTCACGGCCTCTTCTGGTGAAGGCAGAGGTATGCCGAGTAGATCAGAAGCATTGTCTTCAAGTACGCCTGAAGGTTCCTGGCTTCCGGGTAGCCGTTCGATGTGGCCATTAGATGGGTTTGGAGTCGCCGCGGTGATGTTGGATATCTCCAACGCCCGCGAATTCACCAAGATGGTGTGATAGTCGCTTGAGCGGACGACTACAGGGCGTTTCGTCTTCAGCACATCGATGCTTGTCTTGTCGATTTTTCCGCTCCGTGAGGTGAGAGTCGAGTAGTCCACGTTCACCGCTTCCATCCAAGCATCATCCGGTTTGTCGGGTTCATCATCAATGCAGCGCTGGATGTGCTGAAGAACTCCAGGTAGATCGAGCGGCTGGTAGTTCAGGTCGCATTTGAGGAGATAGATGCCGCCACCGAGGATGTGCATATGGGAGTCGATCAAGCCTGGAATGGCAGCGTGGCCTTGGAGATTGACTACCTGAGTCGCATTGCCAATGCGTACTTTGGCATCTCCGTTCGATCCGACGAAGGTGATGACGCCGTCTTTGATTGCCAGCGCTTCGACCTTCGAAGAATACGCGTCGAGCGTGTAGATGGAGCCGTTGTGGAACACGGTGTCCGCAAAGGATGGCTGTCGTGCCGGTATGGCGTTTGTTGCAGCATACAGCGCTGCCGTGGTGAGTATTCGCATAAGCATATTTGTTCCAGAGGCAGACATAGAGAAGCTGGTATGTGGAAATTGATGGTGAGAATGTTCATGGTCGGTCTCGATACCATATATAAGAAACCATCCATCATACCGGTGTTCGTTACGCCCGTAACGCGCGCAGTATATGCGTTCGGCGCATACGCCCGGCCGAATATGATGCTGTATGTATTCCCTAGACAGGAAAGTACACGCGTTTCTGGAGTGGCTGATTGCTACGAAGTATCGCCGACAGCCTCATGTTCGGACATCTTGGCACTTCCGAGCCTTCAGCTACAGCATCATGGGACGATACCCCACATGATCAAAGGTCGCACGAATATACGCGCGGGGGGTTTCGGTGCTTCGGAGTCCGGAGAAGAGATTGTTTGTACGATTGTTGTACAACAAGTCTTTCTTGCAAAGTGGAGGAGCCGCCAAAAGCAGCGCACGAGCCTACATACACCCAACGCGTCGCAGTACATCGCGCATCAATGAGATGTCTACGCCTGTGCCCCGACAATTGATCAACATTACGTCCGCTTGGTGAACCCTAAGCATTGTCCAGGCATATCAGCCTTTGATGGCATCCGCCAATGGCTGGAACCACGTCGCAGCCAACTTCTTATTGCCCGCATCATTCGGATGAACGCCATCGCCGGTCATAGTCTTCGTGTCGAACCCGGTCCACGCGTCTACGACCGTGATGGGGCTGTCTGCAGTCGTCTTGGTCGCAGCCCAAGCTTGAATCGCAGTGTTTAGGGCAACGACACGTTGCCCACACTCAGCGCAGTTCGAGGGGTTCATGGGAATGATCTTCGCGGCCAGAATCTTCATCGTGGGCTTCGAAGTGCGCATCTGGTCTACGAGCTTGCTGAACGCGGTGGTGATCTCTTGGGGCGAGCGGTTGCTCCACACGTCGTTCGTACCGAGGTGCGTCAAGACGATGTCGGGTTTGGCGGATGAGAGCCAACCGGGGAGCTGGTTCTGGTTCGCGATGTTTACTGCTAGA
This sequence comes from Alternaria ethzedia, assembly GCF_023757985.1. Lineage (NCBI taxonomy): Eukaryota > Fungi > Ascomycota > Dothideomycetes > Pleosporales > Pleosporaceae > Alternaria > Alternaria ethzedia. The sequence continues at coordinate 68,624 of NW_026056251.1, forward strand.
AAGCCGCCCTGCCGTTCCGGATCAGCCATGCAATGGGCGCGTGATGATGAGCTTACATGTCCCTCGTTCTCTCCGTCGTATGGAAAGCCACAGCCCTGGCCAGCCAGACTGCCTACAAAGTCGGTGTTCTTGATACCGGCTTCTTGAAGGTTCTGCCAGAGGTAAGCCCGCCAGCAGCCCTATGCGGTGGGTAAGTACGTATTGCAGTAGGCTTGGTGCAGGGTACATACTGGGCTACCGGTGATCGAATCGCCGAGAGCCATGATCTTCACCGTCGATTGGCGAGTTGTTAGTTCCATTGGAGTTGCTGAGGCTGCTACTGCCAAGGCTGCGATAGCCAGCCATGCCGAGCGGATGGTGACGCGCATGTTGGCAGTGTGTATACTTTTCGTAACGTGTTGAGCGGAGTGCAATGCTTGTGTCCTTCGAAATCAACACGAAATGTACACTGAAGGGCTCAGCTCCTCTTGACCCAAGAATGAGCCGGCTGGTCCAGCTGAAGGTCTTGGTATAGTGTCTAGTTGGCGGTAATGACAGCCTCTCCGGTGATCAAGAGGGGCTCAATTCCAGTAATCAGATCTCGCTCTGCCAAATAACTACGGACAATGGCCTCAAAAGTCGCTCCATGGATCCACAGTTCATCTAGATATGACGCACCCCGCAATATGAGAATCAATCTTGCACGAGAAGACCCACCAACGGGTGATATCGAGGAGAAGGTCCTCCATATTTGGTGTACTCGTGCACCAACTGGAATGCGTCACCCTTTGCAGCTGCGACGGCCAAGATGAGGTGAATAAAAAGTGCTATATGCGATGCACCCAGTGCGGCCCACCAAGCTCCGCGCCGAAAAGAAATGACAACGACATGTTCACGTCACAAGGCGTGACAGGGCGAAGACACGTGCACCCCTGATGGCGATGGGGTCGTCGCAGACGATATGGAAGTTTGATGAGTGTGGGTGTGAGTGATACGAAGAAACCTCGGAAGCCAGTGGACGGCCGGGTGGCACGATGCAGCGGCGCTCAAGGCCCGGAGCGGGTCGCGCACTTCCCCGCTGCCTAAGCGGCCATCGACACCAACGGCAAAAGATTCCAGCGAACTGCTGTTACATGCCCAGGTACCTACAAGGTAGTAGCTGTGCAAAGATTACTCATATCCAATCTATCGTGTTCCTCAACCCCGAGACAGGCATTCTACCATGTCGGACGACAGCCACCGAGCCGTACCTAGGTACCTAGTCTTGTTGAATGATGCAAACCTCAATGCCACAATAGAGTGCAATTTTCGGCCAGCCATCTTGTTTACATCTCACAGCGAGCGGTCCGAAGAATATCGAAACCTGAGCTCTTGCTCAGTTGTAAGTTCATCAGCGCGATACTCAGGTACTTTGAGATCGTGAAGAAGTTAAGAGATGTACCAGCCTGCTATCTCATTACCAGACCGCAGTCTGACTCGAAGGCGCACTCTGTTCATTGGTCTTAGCATCAAGGAGAGAAAGTACCAGAATCTTGATAGTGGTACGCCTATTTCCCTGCGCCTTCTGGACACATTCCAGTGGTTATACTAGACGCCTTGTTCTTGTCGATCGCAATGTTGCGACAACCGCAGAACCAGCACGGCACAGAAGATGTGACGTCTAGAATAGAGTTTGGACATATCGCGAAGGTTTATTATACGCGATCTAGATAGAAGCTTCGTCAGTCTTCGCATCCCGCTAGACGCTACAGGTATTTTCGCCGTGCCATGACATGTCAGATCTGCGATCGGGCTGTGTTTGAGTTCGCAACAAATGACGGACTAGGAGGACGGCTCGGAGCTCTGGGTATACTTGGAACTGAGAGCCGTTGCAAGGAAGCCCTGAACGGAGTGAATGTACGTGATTCTTCCACGACCATGGGTACATGCTCGCAAAACGTTTCGCCATAGGACGCGGTGCAGAATTCCGATCAATCTCGCATTCCGGATATAAGATTGTCCCATCCATGGTATAGTAAACTGAAGATTCCCATTGATGAGTAAACACTGCACATCTCAAGCCGATGATCTTGTGGATGGTCACCTTCGAGCGTGATGGGAAGCATCACAGAACATTAGTGCATTAACGAACCTACTCAGATCATTCCAATATAGTGTCCTCCTGGAAACACTAGAAGCTGCCCCTTGGGCACAACGAACATTGTTGCGCTTCCAGGTCTGCCAGCTAAGGCACGTCAGTCTTCAAAACCGCATGGAACCCGGTAATCCGGCAGCCCAAAATCACCGGCCCTTCTTCTGCCGGTTTCCGATCTATGTATATGAGAGATGCGATTCGTCTAACACGAGGTGTTTTGCTACTGTGCTCAGCTACGCGAAGACGCACGGGAACCCGAGCACCAATTCCACGGAACAGGTCCCGACAGGCATTGGAGAGAACATCGATTCGGTTCGCGGACCGATTACGACAACTCTATACAGCCCGCCGCGGTAGAGATGCGTCCGCGATTCACGTTCGCGAAGGAGAGACGACGGGTATCAGAAGGCGACCGGCATGTTGAAGCGTAATCGGGCCGTTACCGAAGTGCCAGCCTCGAACAAGCTAGCGGGCGATAGCTCTGGAGATGCCGCTGGGTGATCGACAGCCTCGTCGCCATCGTCGACGTTGAAAACCACAGGGAGCATCTCCGCCAGACGCGTGGCTCACTTGTCGTGCAGATGACGGCGGCTGATCGGTTCCACACGTGCGCTGGTGTTGAGGCCTCATGCTCTACTCAATTAGGCAGGCGTCAAATCCTAGGCCAGCGCTCAGGTATTTCACTCTACGTACCTCAATGCGCTACCCAAGAACCCCTTGGACAATGCTCGAAGGAAGTCCATACTCAAGCCTTCCGGCGGGTGGCGCTGCACTCTCACCCGCACACATAATCACGGCTAAAAGTGGAGGCCTAGTCTGCGATTAGCCATTCAGCGCGCGCCGGACTTCGACTGGAGGAACGAGTGGTGGGCAGAGGGAAGAGGCGTTTTGCGCACTGCGCCAGCGTGAAGAGTAGATGATAAGCGAGATGCGTTTCCTGCAAGGCGGCACGTCGCGAGACACCGAGCGTGAACCCGAGCCTTGAACACCGGATCGCGGGATGTGGAGGAGAGAAGATGAGATGGTTCATGCGTGTGCAATTCTCGAGAGAAGATGTTCAATTCTATCTAGCAATCGTTCAATGAAGTACCGACTTTGGCTCAGCAACAAGATCCTTCTGGCTCTCGCTGTCGCTGATCCGCGAACTTTGTTCGAAATGCTGCTCGAAATGCCGCGAAACGTAAATGTTTTTACCAAACATGCCGCCTTCTTCGGAGGTCGTCTGATAAGGTGTTGTGCTACCTGGCCGACCCAGTTCAAAGTCATCGTCGATGCGTCTTGCTGTGCTCCTGACACCAATTTGCTTCGTGCTGGCTCCAGTACCAGTCCCACCCCCATATGCCCTGCTGACATTGAGCGATGAAGAGAAGCCCGGGATAATCTTGACAACAAGGGGCTTGAGCGCGGGAAGCGATGCGCAGACGATGGCTAGGTTCATCTCGATCGCGGACCAGTAGGCTGTCGGTGCACTGTAGTAAGTGTTGTCGTCGGGATGCGCGACCAGGACAACGAGGGCGTGGAGGCGGAGGATCGATACGACACAGACGAACCAACCAATGGTCAGGATCGCCAAGAGAGCAATCTTTTGACGCATGGCAATCTGCAAGGTCCAGATGACGCGAACGGGAAGGAAGGCGACGAGAAGATCGGTTACGATGTTGATGCTGGCGTTCACATACCAAATCCTATGATACAATTAGCATTGCGCATCGTGAGGTTGAGCAATTTGATATCACTCACGTCTTGTTGTCGATACACTTCGAAGTCGGCTGCTCCAGGATCTTCCAGTAGGCGTGGACAGGGACGCATGTGAAGATAGAGGTGATGATTGTACTCACACCCCAAAGGACGCACACGGCCATGACGATGTGGAGTGGGATGCGCATCTCGCGCACAGTAAAGATCCGGCCGTATTGCAAGAGAATGGACACTTTAGTGAACATAAGGCTGGCGTTGTAGCAGATGATACTCCAGAAGAGGTACTGGGATACGTTAGCTTTGGATTATAGATCATGTACGAGTTCTCACCTTCAAGATGATTTCAACTCCGGTTGGAAACTCGATTAGGGCAGCGTGCTTGCCGTTTCCAGCATTCGCCTGCATGACCTGAAGTATGCCGGTGGCAATGGATAGAGCCATTGAGACTACAATAGTGTAGTCTTCCCATCCTAATGCTCGTCCAAGGTATCGAAGCCGAGTAAAGAGACGCAGGCCAACGCAAATCACCGCTATGCATGTAAAAGCAACAACGATAGACTTGGTGAGTGGACCCCGATCGTCCTTGGCCAAGGCGGCCGACTGTTCGGGTGTTAAGGGATCCATGGTTGTAGTGAAGAGAAACAGACGATGCTACACGTAGCTTGTCGATATGTCGGACGGGCGTGGTGAGGTTACCAAGGCACTCCTTTACATATGTATTCGCAGTTCCCCGTGGGTGGAAGAGTACATGTGTCAGGCACTGCGCCCGGAGGTACCTGCACTGCAAGCTGCACGGACTAGGGTGACAGTTCACACAAAACCGGGAGGCTATGTCGTTTGAGGAGGCATCCGAAACTCAAAACTGATGGATAAACGAGACCCTGGTAGCATGTAGGGAAGATCTGGGGGGATGGTGTGCCTAACGGAAGAGCTAGACTTAGCAGACGGCAAGAAGTTGGCTGAGCCAATGAGACTATGCACTTCTCCCTGCATACGTAAAAAGTCTAAATTCGAGGGGTACATCTCCGTAGCGGACCGTCGCAGTGAGCAAGACCACACCATGCATACGAACTCACTTGCATGATGCAGTCTATGCGTTTGCCATGGTGGATGGCGATCTTTGCCGCTAAATGGGCGTCTTCCAAACCACGAAGTCGTCCCTCGGTTCACCGGGTGCAGATCATGCAGGTGCTTTGACGAACGAGCTTTTCGCGTGGCGTAGTCTGTGTTACGCAAAACATCGCTTGGGTTGAACGAACGGCCTTCGTTGCTGAATGACCAGGCGGGCCAAGTGCGGACGGGAGCGCTGTCATGGTGTGGTGAGAGCTCGGAACTTGTTCGCGCGAACATACTGCAGTTGGCTCTCGTATTATTAGGTGCGATTGCTCTCCCTTGAGCGTTCCTTAGTCGTATCTTTGGCGAGCGTCTGAGCCCTCCGTCAACATGATATGTTCACATGCTGATGGTAGGATAGTGCGGGAGAGAACCTGACCAGGGTACCATTCGAAGATGGTGGCGTCATGTAGGAGAGCCACCAAATACCGGCTAATTTGAGTGGTGTAATCTGCCCGTAGCCTTAGTGTGACGCTAGAGCAGTCCATGGAGAGTCTTCGTGTTCGGAAGCATCCCTGCGGATCGGACTTCAAACTCTATCATCTTTAGCTGCCCTACCACCTACCAGCCTGCTGTGCTCAGGTCCGCCGTTCGAGAGCAGCCATGGAAATAACTGACCAGAAGCATACATAGGATAATGCTGGTAGTCCGGGCCGCCTTTGTCCGTTGCTCCGTTGCATTCGTAAAGGCTCGATTGAGATAGACTGCGGTTATAATGACGGAGGCGCCACGCCACGACTCTGGCATGTCCGTAGTCGTCTCAACAGGCGCTGAAGGCCTCGCATCTGTGGTCGCATTCTCGTGCATCGCAAGCACCGTGCGAGGCCATCTCGCCTGACACATGCCTGTTTGGAACATTGCTGAGTCTTGCGACAGATCAGCCATCACACAGCACTGCGAACGAATATGTCATTCTGACATCCCGAGCAATGCAGTGTGTCGTCCGCGTGGGAAAGGATCTCAAACGGATCGTTTGTGAGGTAACATCCGTTTCAAGCTCGAGTACTGCCTCAGGAACGATAATCCCATGCAGATATTGTGCTGGTAGCGGCATAACGCGGGGTGCGATAGGATTCCTGCAGCTGAGGTGCGCCCGGACAGGGTCGGTTAGAAGGTTTGCGCTACGTCAGCGATGCAGCAGTACGAACACAGAGCCCATGCGACAACAGCTGATTTGTGATCTATTTCGCAGTATGAACGAAGTTTCGTAAAAGCGCGTCATGATTTTGCCATGTAGAGGGCGTGCAAGCAAGTGGATGCCTGGGAAGGGAGAAGATGCCGGAACCTCGGAAGCATCTCGTGAAACGTGATCTCAGCCGGAACGGGTCGATAGCGCCAAATCGTCTCCTTGGCACGCTAGTCTAGTTCGAGACCGCAGCAATGATTCCCGAGGTCCGTGAGAGCTGAATTCGAACACCAGCCTGTGGTGTCTTTACTAGCCACGCAGATCTTCGAACCTCCTCAACGATGCAGAAGTAGCGTGCGCATCTGTGCTGTGACGTGGACCGTGATGTGGCACGTATGTTGATTGCTGTTCTCATCCTACAGTACCGCGCCTCTGGCACCTTCACATTTCAATAGCTCTAGTAAGTATAACCAGGGTCTTTACAGATCCTGCACGACGATGGGTTCGCCGTTGGATCGACATATGGCATGGCATCTTCGCGATTGATACCCTCTACCTAGGTAAGTAAGCGAAAACGGCGTAAGGCGCCCCGCAGTAGGTGTGAGCTGACCCGGACGAACAGTTCAAGCACAAGCCAACGTCTTCTTAGCAGTCTCGAAGCTTCAGTTCAGTGATCGTCGTCCCCTGATCTGCAGTCACTGATCACTACCTAGACACCTAAAGAGCCAGAGACCTTCGAACCAACATGTCACATTGCGTTAACACACCCTTCCACGTCTACTAGAACTTTGTGTTCTTGCTGTCATCTGCATGTCGCCATTTCGGTCTCTAAAGCGTTTGAGAATGCTGTGAATAAGCACAACTCTGCTACACATTGACCGCGCCACTCGAATGACGTTGCTGAGAGGACATGTGAAGCGCGAACTGACGCGGTGGGCGCTGTATGACACCCACTTGAATACCAACATCATGGTTGATCATCCGGGAATAATAACGATACATTTGTCAAGACGCAAGGCGGTCTACAAACGCCAGGAGAATCGCCTCAGCCTCCAGCTCGGTATTCTAACCCTAGAGGCCGGCTACACGGCAATCAAGACGCTCATGTACTGGCTGGCTTAACGACTCCCAACCAATTCACCATTATCTGACTTCCGAGAACAAGCTACGTATATCACTTGTCGGATAAGCCTCCGCTGGCATGCGAAGTACGCGGAGGTGGACAAGCTTTCGACGATAAGGAACGTTTGTATTGACTGCGTGTATTTGTGCTGCCGCTAAAATCAACTACTGCGATACGATCAGCACAGAACTGTGTGATTACTATACGCGTTTATAATCATGAGCCAACGAAAGGAAGATAGCTGTCCATGGCGTCACGAGCTCGGAATCATGAAGAGTGAAATCATGCTGGTACCTAGGTAGTCATGACGAGGTCATCACGGTTGAGGGGAGATACCTTTGGGGGCTATGGGCGCTTTATCTTTGGCGAGTGGTTTACATTATTCATAAGTTGAGCATACAACAACGGGGATTATATTATGTTGTATGGAGTAGACTTCCTATACACGGTTCAATTGCCTGGGCTGCTTGCGGGTTACGACCGGGCGCAAGTCGTTCGTTCCTTCTGCGCTGAATCTCGCTAATCTTCAACTCACTACATATACGCTGAGATGCAAAAACGCATACACTATTACTTCGCTGCGCACTTCTACACTATTGCGATGCCTTTCATCAGATGGTGCGTCGCAAACTGAACAGTGCACGCGGGCAACAGCAGTTAGGCGTTCAGTTCACGCTACTTACACGCTCACATTCGCTAAAACTTGACTTTGCTACGAAAGAAGGGCCTAATGAACAACAGACGCTCTTTCTGCTTTCCTCTTTGCGATGATCCTTCTCCATTGTGCAACGGCCCTTAATATCAAGGAAACCTTTTCGAAAGATGAAATTGACTCATCTTCACGACGCTCGAACCCAAGCCAGTCAATCCCGCGAAGGCCTATAACCTGTTCATCCAATGCTGAAGACAAGATCTTCGCAAGATAATCTACCTGTTCCTTTTCCAAAGATGCATCCCTGATTTCGAGCCCAAGCTCCAGGTAACCCCGTCCAGGGCGCCTACGATATTGCTGGGCCACCCAAATATCATCTGCTGATTGGACCATCGGTGTTAGAAGAATATGGCGCTTGTTCGGTAGCAAACACCGTATCTCCGAGCTTGTACCCGGTCGTCTCGAGTCCTTCTCAATGAACCGATGAAGGTCCTGAGTCGAGAAATTATAGTGCCAGTGCCTGCTCTGTTTGTGGAGCTCTATCAAACCGTCAATTAATGTGCGCGTGAACGATTCGGGGCCAGGGGCGATATGACCACAGCTAGTTATCAACTGAAAGCATCTCGCAGTCTCCTGATTCCTGTAGTTGGAGTTGCTTTTGTCAACGGACACATGCCGTATATTGTCATTACTCGCATACTCTGTGTCCAGTATCGCAAGAACGTCTCCGTCGATTTCGTCCGAAGACAGGTAATCTTCCGTCTTGTACCAGTTTATCTGACCACTAGTGGAAGTGCCACGAGCCGTTGAAGATTCCAAGGACGGTAGAAACTCCAGTCGACCGGCATTTTTGTGGTGGGCAGAACAGCCCTTATAGAATACGATCATCAAGGTATCAGGGTGATCATGCGTCTCGACGAATGTGGTCAGAGCTCGGTCCATTTGATGTTGTGGTTTGGCTCGGTGGTTGAATTCAACAACGTCAGCCTTGAAATGAAATCGTTCCCGAAACACACGTGCGAGCTCCTCCACCTGTGATTGTGTCAGAACCATGGCCTTTAGTCTTTTTCGAAAATCCAGAACACTGATCCGGAAACTTCTCAGCGGTACTGAAATCTGACTCATATCTGATATCACTTACTTCGCGGCCGGTTTTTAATTCATCCAATTCATCCGTCCATTTCAGTAGCAACACAGCAACGTTTGCATAGACTCTGGGTGTTCCCATGTTCCTGGAGATTGCTTCAGCCCACCATCCCTGCATTGCCACTGAATGTCCTTGCGCCATGTCGCTTGTAGATTGTTTTAGCCTTGAATTGCTTCCTTCCGGGAGAGTCGTCTCAAAAGCTTCCTCCGCGCTTCTTTTGCGTGAACTATCAAGTGCCAGCTTTCGCTGAATCTCCGATTGGAGGCGGTCAAATGCATTTGCTTTGCCCTCTCCATATATAGGTGGTATGTGTATGTCGAAGAGACCAAGTAGAGAGTAAATTGCGTCCTCCTCCATTTTGGTTTCCCGCCCAGCTGCCCATGACAAACGCTCTTCTATACTGAAATCCGAGAGATTCAGCGGGGAAGTCTCTAAAGCTCTCCAGGAGATAGATGTAGCGTGACGGATGGCCTGTGCCAGTGTTTGCTTATCACCGAGGCGCTCCCCATCAACGGTGAAGAACTCAACGGAAGATGGAGCGAGTAGTTCCTGCAGAGTCCAGCCTCTGGTGAACCATTTGCTCTTTTGAAACGCAGCCTTCCAAGGCGATCGAGGCGGAGCTGCCACATCGGAAAGATAGACGTAGCATCGGGTCGAATGTTGATACCACGAGAACATGGAGTTGATCGCTTTCGAGAGTTCTACGCTATCTTTCTTATCAATGCAGCACGTATCCACCTAACGGGTATTAGCCGATGCGCAAAGGAACAAGACCATCGTCAGATTACCCAGAAATATTCCAGTCCATCATTCGCAGCTTGGTCGGCACAGAAGTGTAGTTTGGCATAGCCTTGCTTTTCTTTGCCTCTGCCTTTCACGATGTCTTTGAAGGACACTTCATCGTTATCGGAACCCCAGGTGTGTGACAGTATGGCGTAGGGTGGCAGCTGTCTGTCGTCGTAGTCAGCAAGGCTGAACTCGCCGTCGGCGTCACGCTGTAGAAGATGCATGTTGCCAAAGCAGTGGAAGGAAGCTGATCAAGTCGACATCAGAGGAGGTCGCAATGGGAATAAGCAGATCGTGCGCTGACAGCAGCGAAGGAGCGACAGATAACATGATCATGTCAGCAGTGGCGTGGCTATTCCGTTGGGGGGTCGAGGTGCATCCTTCTGAGGACATGGGTTGGCGTCGCGCAGAGCTGAAGTGGGGCGGGGCAGGTTGGCAGGGTCTATGTACAACAGCGCTTTGCCCAGGTGTGTTCCTAGAGATATCGAACTTTTTGGGTACCTAGGTACTAACAACAACAATGCATGATCACTGCCCCGTTTTTCTTGCGAACCTAGCATGTCTATTCATCGAGGCATAGCTGAGCTGTGTTACTGTCCATCTCCATGCGGCTATCTGCCGGCGTGGTGAGCTGTACCCAATATCGAGTAAGCAGGCTGCGCCCCAGGCGCACACCTCAGCCTTGCTACCTAGGTACACTCGCCTTCCATGAACTCATGGATCTAGTCTCTTCCTTCCCAAGGCCTCCTTTCAAGATGCCTCATACTGAGGCGAATTGAATAAGACTGTTGTTTCGACAGCACAGAATGGCGGATCCTCTCAGCATCGCAGGATCCGTGGTCGGAATCACTGCAGCCGGCGTACAAGCCTCCGTGAAGCTATACGCACTCGCCGAAAAGGTCGCGACAGCAAGCCAAAGAGTTACGAGTATCGCGGACGACATCAGCAGCACATGCGCAATTCTAAACCAGGTGCGCGAGCTCATCATACCCCAGCCTGATGCGCAAGGCACGCTGAAGTCGGTATTCAATACTGTCGCCCTGAGTGACATATCGCACGCTCTCCGTCGTTGCCGGTCCTCCTTTACCGAGATCGAAACTCTTTTGCGTCGCGCCTTCGAACAGGTGGGAAAGCGCCCCGCTCTGCGTTCTAAGATTGAGCTATCCCGGTTTGAGAAAGCGAAATGGCCGTTCTTGCAACCGCAATTCGACGAACTGCGCAATGATCTTCGAGATGCGAAAAGCAATCTTGTTCTGATGATCGCTGTGGCGAGTCTTGCCCTTGCGCAGCGGAATGGTCAACAGCGACCGATCCATGAGACGGAGAGGGCGGAATTCACGTCTACGATTGTACATCTGCAACGAGCGAGTACGGCCAAGCCACAACCTCGAATGGAATCTTCTCAAGGAGAAGAACGAGGCCCACGAAAGCGTCCCGCTCCGGGTCTTGGCTCAGATCAGAGCGTGCCTGACAGGCACACGCCTAGGCCCAGGATCATGAACTCGGCGAAAGCTCTCTCGCCTGACCCACGACTTGATGACATGTCTACACCGCTTTCTATTGACGATGCACACGGGGTCTCAGGGGATCACACCACAGTCAGTCCTGCAAACGTGTTTCTAGCCTCCGCTGGGGACATGCAGTTGCAAGGACTTCCCAGCAGGCCGAATCCGATCATCGAAGCAGGTACATCTACATCACTCAAACCGTACCAGAACATAGAAGGTGTAGCCTTTCCAGAACAACAGACAGGCCATGCTCTGGGTGCCTTGCCGGATGCGGGTCCTCCAGATCCATCCGCTAGTTATAACCACACGTTATCGATTTACAGTCGTTTTGGGCCTGGTGTAGTTCCCCAATTGCCTTACGAGCTCGAACATGTACAACAGAGTACCAGCTCAGCCAATGACTACGAAATGCGCCATTATGTGGGATGGACGAGTAATTACCTTCATGGGCTTGCGACAGGCTACGGGGACTCTGTCACCAGCAGTATGATGAAGCTGCCTCAGAAGTCACTCCAAGGACTGGTCAAGACATACACTGACGACGGCAACGATCCACATATTGCCATGTCAGAGCTCACCAAAGAGCAGCAAATGATGATAACTGCATCGTACATAGGATATGACAGACCGGAGATAGTCTATATCCGTCTGCAACCCAACATCACTGTTTCCAGCGTATTTGGCATGCTGAACGTTGAAACATTGAAATGGGTCATCGCGGTCAACAACGGCGGGTTTATGAGCACAACTTCTACCGAGCCTACACTGCCGTTATCAAAAGCACCTTTTGCGATGGAAACAATCCATGACTTCATGCCTATCGCTTCTCTAGGATCTACCAAGACAACACTGCCGTTGTCAAAGTCTGCTTCACAGTGGAGCTCTACACCCCCGATCCCGCCCGTATCTAAAGACGAATTCGACGGATACTTCCTACGGCCTTCTAGCGAGAGCATAGATTCATGGAGTACCAAGAGACCTGCTCGTTCAGCAGCAACGGAGATGACGGATGCGGACGACGAATCGGACGACGAGGTTGACGCTGATGTTGAACCAGTTGTACATCAGGTCCTGCCTGAGGAGAGGCCCTATCATGCCCAGGGACCCGAGCCATATGTGGGCATGCATTCTTTGGCACCCAGTCACAATTTTGACTTCACCCAGATAGCAAACCGACAGGTGGAAGCTATGCGCAGTCAGCACCAGTGCAGCACAATGGCGCCTGCAGAAGACAACGGGGAAGACATTGTGAATGAGCTTCTCGCTCGCTGGACGACCTCATGATCTAATGCTTTCCATCTTTTTCGTTTAGCAGCAAGAGGACTACGATAGATCCGGCAGTCGATATCAATCGCGAGCAAGTACAGATTCATCTTGATGAATATATGTAGACATTACCCGATATTCTAGCCTATCCTACAATTTGCCTCACTTCACACATCTAACACACTATTCCCCATCTTTCAGATAACGCAAATGCATTGAAACGCCGCGCATCATCGCGCCTAGACTGCCATGGTATCTCGAACCCTTTACAGTACATGATGAAGCCCCGCCATATAGCGCCAACAAATGCGTTTTGAAAAAGCTTCGAAAGGAAGCAGAATGAAGAAAATAACCCGCACAACACATCCCACCACCTAACCCACAACATCAATATCGCCATCAGCATCCACATCCTCCTCCCCCTCAGCATCAACATCACCATCCGCATCCACATCCACACCCCCACCATCCACCCCCCTCAACGCGCCCGGCAACTGCCCCCTCACTTTCTCAAACTCACGCGCCGCCGCATCCGCCTCAGCCACAAGACCATTCCGCCTATAAGTATTCATACAAAGGCCCGCAACAACCGCAACCCACAGCGGCCTATGCACCTTAACCGCCTGCGACCTCGCCGCACGAATCGCCTGGATACTCTTCTCGCCGACGGTCTCCGCGAAGAAGCGCGCAACAAAGTAACACATCATCATAGCGACGAACTCGAAGTTCTGGGTTCGCTTCGAGACATCCTGGGCCATGCCTACGGCGGCTTGAACGGTTTTCTTCTGTTGGAGGATGGGCGCGTCTTCGCTGTGGTAAGCTTGGACGAGGCGGAAGGCGATGCGTATGTATTGGTTTGGGTGGTCGTCGCAGAAGGGTTTTATCTGGGCTAGAAGGAGGGCTGCTTGGAAGTGTTGGGGGTGTGAGGCATCGCGGAGGATGAGGAGACGGTTCAGGGCTGCCATGATTGCGATGTCTGTCTTAGCGGGCGTTGCGTGGCCCTTCTCTGGTATCGCGAGGACGTCCGAGGACAATGCTGCTAGTGACGAGTTGTGGGATCCGTTGATCTGGTCGGTGATGGCGGAGAAGTAGGCGAGCGTGCGAGCGAATGCTTCCTGGTTGTTGTATGGGGTCGTCGAGATCTTCTTCTTGAGGAAACCCAACGCATCGTCTGCGGTCGCGGAATCGTTCCTAGTACGGGCCATGAGGCCGATGGCAAACATGGAATACCAGTCGAGGACCATGTTCCACTCGATGCGTGCAAAGGAGATGGATATAGGTACGCCATTGTAAACGCGTCGCTTCGCAGTCTCTCGGAAGCGCTGATGTGCTTCTTTCATGAAATTCAGGCCCTTCTCATGAACATGTTGGTCCAGAGCACAGATGTGGAAGCACAACGCTTGAAGATCCTCCTTCGGAAGCCATGCAAATACCAATTCGTCCTTTTGCTCCGCATTCTTTCTGAAGATGCCAGCAGTGTCAAACGTCAGGTGACCTCCAAAACTTCGCTCAATGAGAACAGTGAAGACGCCGCCTTGGGAGCTGTTCTGTTCGTTCTTGTCGCCTAGTATGGATTCCAGAAGCGCAGTAGACTTCTGTGGGTTAGGACTGCCTTTTTGGATACCGCTAGCAATGTCAATAATGTCGATGAGAGTGCCAAACGATCCTAGCTGCTTGGCCGACACTTGAAGCTGCAGGCTTCTGGCTGCTGCGATTGCGCGTTGGGCTTGTTCGAGTCGATCGCTTGCACCCGAGCGTAGATGGACCATCGCTTCGAGTACATGACAAGCGACGTAGATGGCTCGATCACCCCGCCGGTCCGCGTGATCTTGTATAGCATGGAGTTGCTGGAGAGCCAATGCCACCTCGACACGACCCGGTATCTGCAGTGCGAGCGTGACTTTGAGAAACCGCAGCGCATACACCCAGGCAATGTGTTGAAAGGTTTCGGCCTCCTTTATAGGCTGGTCGAGTGACTTGAGGCCGGCGCGGTGGTTGGTCTTGAACTGATATCGCGCCTGAAGATGGAGGGCAGCAAACTTGAGGTCTTGCAGGCGATGGCGTCCACAGAGCGATATCTGCTTGGACAGAATCTCTTCGATCCGACTGGATATGTCCGCGGCCTCGATGTCTGTCTCTTCAATCATCAAGCTGGCATACCTCAACCGCAGCTTGGCTTCGTCTCTAGGCGGCATGTTGAAGTCCTTCAGCACGGTATCCATGCACCCCATGGCAGTAGACATTAACTTGTAGTATTGCCTGACGTCGGCCTCCCTTCTCTCCCGTATGAGCAGCGATCCCATGCCTCGTGCGACTGCGATGTATTCGTCCGCAGCCGTGAGCAGTAGTTCGGAGAGCTCGGCAGGAAGGGCCTTCTGAGGAGGAGGATGGGCGCGCTTCGTAGGTGTAAGCTGATGCAAAGACGATGCTTTCGGTATGACGACTTGGGGATGCATTCTTGGTTTGGACGAGGGCGGTTGTGGGAACGGACTGCCATACTGGCTCGACGGCGTCCGAGACTGTGGGGGTACGCGCTGCTGTTGGGGCGTCGATTGAAGGGGTCGCTGTTGCTGAGGAGTAGACTGTGGGGGTCGGGGTTGTTGAGGAGTAGATTGCGAGGTAGGACGTTGCTCTTGAAGCGTAGGTTGTGAGGGTATACGTTGCTGCTGAGGTGTTGACTGTGATTGAGGGGGTCGCTGTAGCTGGGGTGTCGACTGTGGAGGGCGCTGTTGTTGGGGTGTCGATTGCAGGGGTCGCTGCTGTTGCGGCGTGGTCTGAGAGGACATGTACTGCTGCTGAGGCGTCGACTGCGAAGGTACACGCTGTTGCTGAGGCGTCGTCTGCAGTTGTAGAGGTGCCCGAGACTGGGCTTGACTGTGAGAAGGAGTGACGACGGGTCGCTGCTGTGGCCTTGGCCCATTCTCTTGAAACGACGGCGACCGCTGCACTGGCTTGGAACTGGGCGTGTTGGGTGCCTGCTGTGCGCTATACCGCCGCTGTTGGTCACCCGAGCCGTCTGTTTGCGCCATGCCCGTGCTGCCTGTTCGCTGGACCGGCACCTGGACATGTCGGATTCGCGGGGGCTGCATCTGCGGCATGGGGGCATATTGCTGTGTCCTCGGGGGAATGACAACTTGAGGCTGCCGTTGGTACTGGGGTTGCTGTGGTGGCTGCATCTGGGGAGGCATTGGCGCATACTGCTGGCTCATGGGTCGGGGCATGCTAGGCTGTGGCGGCAGTTGGTACTGCTGTGGCTGTGACTGAGGATATCCTTGTGGCGCCTGCATCTGCATGGGAGGGTACTGAGGGTAGCCATGCTGTTGGTAGACATTTGGCTGCTGCTGTTGCGGTTGTTGCGGAGGCGGCGCATACGGATTGTACTGGCCGTTCGGATAGCCCTGGGGCTGCCAGCTGTATCGCGGATCCATGGCGGAGGATACTCAGGAGGGGGATGGTCACCGGGAGTCGAGATACAGGCGGAGCATCGTGGGCGAAAGCGGGGTGTCGACGTGAGGACGTGTAATGGGCAGTCGCGAACTTGGGCAATCGCGAACGCGCCAGCGCCGTTGAGCGCCATTGGCCGACAGACGCGCGCTTGCTGCACCAACACATGCAGCCTAGTCGTAGCCAGACCGAGGCCCAATTCTTTCAACCTTACGTACGTACGTGATTCTAGATAAGACTTTCACCATCTCTTTGTCAAGACCAATTCACAGGGAAGGTCGTCCTTGAAGCTGAATTCAACAAATACACCAAACATCCCAGCCATTGATCGACTGAGTGGGGGTATCGTGAAAGAACTAGGAACAGGACCGAAAACCTACAGTAGTGCTGAGGTGTGTTGCCAATCGGATTGAAGCTCGAGATCATATACAGAGTCGCGGTACCCCTCATACAGAAACACGACACCATCCAATTTCGCATTGGATAGCACTCCAACCAAGCCCATCATGTCTTGGCTCCTAGGCCACAGCAAAACGACCTACACCTCCCATGCCTCACCAACACCCCTCCAGACCAAGACTGGCTCAAAAACAACCCTCAAAGAGATCGCCGAGTCCTCAATCCCACCATGCCGTCTAAACCCCTTTCTCTTCAACGGTCACCTCCAGACAATGTACACAGCCGTCAAAGACCCCGGCCCAGAAATCTACTACAAGCGCCAAATCTTCGACTCGGACCACTCCGTCTACCCCGGCACCTTTGCCGTGGACTTCGTAGTACCAAAAGAAGAAGGACTCGCCTCCGCTTCACGCATGACCTCAGAAAAGGACACAACCGAACTCCCCGAGCGAACCACAAACTTCACACCCAAAGAATGGGACGCAATAGGCAGTTCAGACAACACCCCCATGCTAATAGCCCTGCACGGCCTAACCGGCGGCTCCCACGAAGTCTACCTCCGCGAAACCCTCCAACCCCTCCTGACATCGCGCACGCAGCCCTGGGCCGCATGTGTTGTAAACGGCCGGGGCTGCGCCCTCTCCGCGATCTCCACCCCCCAACTCTTCAACTCCCGCGCAACCTGGGACCTACGTCAAACCATCAAAACGCTACACGCCCTCTTCCCCAACCGCCCCCTCTACGCCATAGGCTTCAGCCTCGGCGCCAACATCCTGACCAACTACTGCGGCGAAGAAGGACCCCGCTGCACCCTCAAAGCCGCAGTCTCCTGTTCAAACCCGTGGAACCTAGAAGTCTGCAACACAACCCTCCAATCAACCTACCTAGGACTCCACATCTATTCCCGCACCATGGGCAAGAACCTCATGAATCTCTTCCACCGCCACCGCTCGCAGATACTCAAGAACCCCGGTATCGACGAGACGGCGCTGTTGGCGAGTAAATACCTCCATGAGTTTGATCGACATGTCCAGTGTCCTACGTGGGGGTATCCAACTGAAGGCGCGTATTACAGGGACTCACAATCCGTAGACGCGGTACTGGCTATTCGAATCCCCTTTTTGGGGATTAATGCCGAGGACGACCCGATTAGCAATAAAGCGGGACTACCGTATCAGGAGGTGTTGCAGAACCCGAATACGTTGCTGTGTACGACGGATTGGGGTGGTCATTTGGGGTCTTTTCAGTTGGGTGGGGGGAGGTGGTTTGCGAGTGCTGCGGCGGCGTTTTTGGAGAAGATGTTTGCGGAAGTGGAGGGTGAGGCTACTAAGGGCGTGGACGAGGGAGCAGATGTGAATATGGGAGGGTTGGAGGGGAAGAAGTATCCTATCTTCGATCCGAATCATCGCAGGTTGATATTGCCTGAGGCTTAGAATATTGAGTTATGATTTGGAGATTGGATTGGATTGGATTGTAAATTTGTTTGGGTATCATAGACTTTTAGATATCGTAGATCGTCTGTAGACCTGATGTGTTGCGTGACATATGACGCCCTCTTCTCTGCTGTGCTTTTGCGCCCGCGTTTGCTGCATGCGCTGCCTATCGACTCTGGCCTTCTCGATATCGTACACGATGTGTATCCGCCTTGTCGCAATATCTGTGCTTCTGTGTATAACCCTCCATCATGACTGAACGCACGCCCCACAGATCATCCCTTCAACCAAAGCTGACCCTCTTCCTCTGCTTGAACTTGCGATCCTTCTCCTTGATCTTATCGCCCTCATCCTTATTCCCACCAGCACCAGGCTCACTATGCCTCTTCCTCTTCTTCTTGAGATCCTGTTTCCTCTCCTCGAAAGCCTGGTCCTTGTCCGATTTCCTGGCTTCGGCTTCTTTCCGTTTGGCCTCGCGTATCTCTTCAAGCTGGCGTGCTTTGGCGATCTTGGACTCGAGGTGGCCTTCCTTCTCGGCGTTGACGACGGACATGATGGCCATCTTGAAGACGTTAGAGTTAGATTAAAGAGAGAGGAATCGATCGGAGGATTAGATTGACATACCATACTAGCCGGATCATCAACAAACTTCTTACCCTTCTTCACACCCTTCGGTTTCGCAATACCAGCAGGTATAATGCCATTCAGCGCCGGAATATCCAGTTCCTTCTCCGTATACACGCGCTTCTTCTTCCTGCCGTCCCTGGAAACAACACTCTTGGTCTTTTGCTGGCCACCCGGTTTAGCCAGGGACATGGACTTTTGCTTGCGCTTCGATATGCCCTCGGGCGCGCTACCAGTCGGTTTCGCAGACTTCGCTTTCGGTTTGTTGGCGCCGGATTTCGCAGGGCCGGATTTGCCTTTCGACGAGGTCTTGCCCTTGGTGGAGGGCTTGGAGAGACCCATTTTAGCGAAGGACGTGGTGCGTGGGTGAAGTTGGCGCAAAAGTTGGTGTTGGTTGTAAAGAAGTCTGGAAGTCTGGAACTTTTCGTCGGCGGTTGGCGAGCTGCAGATGCCGACCGACCAGGCACGTAAGTGCCAAGGGCAGGCGCGACCGGGTGGACCGCAACCTCGACTGGCGCAACCGCAACTCCAGCTGCTAGCTAGCTCCTTGCATCACACCCCCAACACCACAATCCCACACTCCACCGAGTCGCATACGCATACGCACGGCATGATGGAGGACTCGAATCGCCTCTTCCGCTTCCCCAAGCCCGCGTGGATGAACAGCGCCAACACGCGGACTGCCGGCGTCTACATCGCGGGAGCCTTGGTGCGCGCCTCTAGCATGCCACACCTACACATCTTACTAACAATGCCGCGTAGTTCGCCATGGGGTTCTACACTCTCATCGACATCTCGGTCTGGTCCAAGTCGGCCATGAACGGCTCCGAACCAACCGTCCACATCACCTTCGTCGACTGGATCCCCGGCATCTGCAGCGCCCTCGGCATGCTCGTCATCAACAGCATCGACAAGTCGCGTCTGTCCGCCGACAGCTTCTCCTACTCTGGAAACGGCGTCGCGTGGAAGGCGAGGCTGGTGTTGTTCTTGGGCTTTGCGCTGTTGGCTGGTGGTCTTGCGGGCAGTGTTGTGGTTATGGTCATGAAGTTCATTGTTGTGGGGCATACTTGGCCGACTCTTTGGCTGGGCGTTGGAAACGTCGTTGCTAATGCGCTTCTTATGCTGAGGTAAGTACAATATATGAAGTGCTGGGATGGCTGCTAATGTTGCGTAGTTCCGCTGTGCTCTGGATTGCGCAGAACATGGAAGACGAATACACCTACAACCTGGCGTTGTAGGCTACTGCCGGATTAAGGGTCAGGACTGAGGACGGATATGGCGCGTCCTGTATCTGGACGCGCGCATGGAATGGATATAATTATGTACGAGTATTTGAAGGGTCGGGACTGTTCGTCATAGGCAGCTTGTTGTTTCATGCCAGTCATTCAGCGATTTCGAGTTATCAAGTTCCAATACGGACAACCAAAGTCATCCTATGCATTATGTTCGATATACTTGTACAAAAACGCTCAGCAAACTATGGGTACAACATAAACATGGGGCAGCACCGATCCGAATCTTCCGGCTGTCAGCATTTGCTTTTAACGCCCTCAACATTCCTCCAGTGGTCGCGCTGGACCAGATTGTGTATGTGCGGTTCCTCATTGCTGAGTTCCGCCGGCGAGTCAGAAGTCTTCTTGCTCCTGGAAGAACAGGGTGAAGCTGATGATGGTCGCGTATATCAGAAGACCGCCGAAGATGGACATGGCCGCCGCGCCGCCCGCGATCTCTGCCGAATGCCATAGTAGTGTTGGGAGGGCTGTCAACGTGTTAGCACTCTGCCAAGATACCCCCGGAATCGTCCCTCTGCCACCCAGGTGTACTCACCAATACCCATGACCACAAAGAAGCCCGTCAAGAACCGTCCAAAGTCCACGACACCATTTCCGGTGCTTTCCATGAAATCATCGCGGTTTGCTGCACGGCCGCAGAGCCAGTTGGGCAGGGGCGCGATTACGTAGGTTGCGACGACGAGAAGCGTGAGGTAGTTCTTGAAGAGCGCGGCGGAGAGGATGACAAGGAGGAAGCCGATCGCCAGGACCTAGTCGAACAACATTAGCAAGTGCATAGTGGAATAGCGAGCGCGCGTGCATGCGACAGGCTGACGTACGAAGGACAACCCTATGATGGTCTTGATGCCGGCCATGGTGGATTCGTAGAGGGATGCACGTGACGATTGTGTGTTGCAAAGTATGCGCCAACGTCGCCTTGGTTCGATCCTCGGTCCGGCGAAGATGCGAGGTTGCTGTGATGGGGGTCTGGCTGCTAGACGCCTGGTGGTGAGGTTGCGTCGCACGCGCTAAGGGCCTTGCCAAGCTTGGAGCTTCTGGAGCTCATCGTCGTCAACAGCGGGTGCCTCCAGCTGCAACACCACATTCTCTCGGTACTCGTCCCACGCCGCACACCACACGACCACCGTCTTCGCCACTAGATTGCAGCACCACCGTAGAACATACTGCATCTCGACTTCCTTCTTTTAGCCTTCCACAAACCACCCCACACCCCACGATCCCGCCTTCAAGATGTTCCGCAACAACTACGACAACGACTCGGTCACATTCTCACCACAAGGCCGCATCTTCCAGGTGGAATATGCACAGGAAGCGGTGAAGCAGGGTTCTGTCGTTGTCGGAATCGTCAGCAAGACCCATGCAGTACTCGCCGCAATCAAGGTAATTACTCATGTTCTCTCAACTACACCAACAATCCCTAATAGACTACTAGCGAAACGCCGAGGAGCTCTCTTCCTATCAGAAGAAGATCATCACCATCGATTCGCACTTCGGTGTCGCGCTCGCCGGTCTCGCCTCGGACGCCCGTGTGCTCTCCAACTTCATGAAGCAACAATCACTGGCATCCCGCCTCACCTACGACCGTGCCATTCCTCTCTCTGAAATCACTTCCCGAATCGCCGACCGCGCCCAGACCAACACCCAGCAATACGGACGGAGACCTTACGGTGTCGGACTGTTGATTGCCGGGGTCGACGCAAAGGGCCCGCATCTGTTCGAGTTCCAGCCCAGCGGTGTCACACAGGAGATGGTTGCATGCGGTATCGGTGCTAGGAGTCAAATGGCGAGGACATACCTTGAGAGGCATCTGGACGACTTCGAGGGCGCAAGCAGGGAGGAGTTGATCAAGCACGCACTGAGGGCGCTGAAGGAGTCGCTGTCACAAGACAAGGAGCTGACTGTCGACAACACCAGCGTTGGCATCAGCGGTATCGGCGAGGACTTTGTGCACCATGAAGGCCAGGATGTCGCGGAGTGGCTGGACGCTACCTTTGAGAACAGGGAAGGCGGCGACGATAACGCCGAGGGAGGAGAGGCCATGGAGTTGTAGGGAAGCGTGCAGTCTGCAAGACCGGTATAGCCGCCTTACGAGATACTGTAGATCATGATGTAGCCGCCTGGCTATGAAAATATAATGAACACGATTACGAATTTCTGTATGTCTTCGGAGTGCTCCAGCGACAGCTTGGAGGTACTCAATGCCTTTTATAGTCGCTTTCCATCAAGTAAAATATTAGGTATCTGCCAGGGTACAGTTTACCCAAAACGCTTCCCGTACCTGATATGAGCACGTGATCTGCAGCTCCGAGCCGCATGCGCGAAATCTCGCCGGAGCTCAGCAACTTCAACACCTGCACCCGCAACCCAAACCCCGTCCACACCCACGAACCCGCATCCTACCATCACAATGGCATTCGCGTGGAAAGCCGCCGGTCTCACGTACGCCCGCCCACCTCTGCCGCCGCTGCAGCCCCAGACTTGGACCCGCCATTGACAGTTGAACAGCTACAACCGCTACATTGCCGTCGCATCGCGCGTCGTGCGCCGCTCACTCAAAGAGGACAAGCGCATCGCTGCCGAGCGAAGGGGCGAGAGCGAACTCCGCTTCGCCAAGTGGGAGGTGAGTCAGGACGATGGGATGGGATGGAGTGAGGAAGTTGGGCTGGGCTAACGGAATGGGCAGAACGGCAAGCAGGGCGAGCTGAAGGAGCTCAACGCTGCGGCGCTCCAGGCACAGGCCGATGCCGCCAAGACCTCGTAAAGCAATTGAGAGGAAGGGACATGGCATAGACACGATGGAGTGGCATGGACAACGGAGGAGAGATGACGCTTGGGGAGGATAGACGTATAAGCTGTACTATCAAGCTGGAGCGGAATCAAAGCCAATGCACACCAACAATTGAGCCGACATTCACTCTCACCAGTAATCCCATGCGCTTGTGAAGTAGAAGTGATATCACGGTCGTGACTACCAGTAATGTTGCCGCTTGCCTCGGACGCGCGCCTGTCCAACTCGGCTGTCACAAATCTTCCCGCATCGGCATCGACTCCACCACAACATGGCAGATGCGTCTAGCAGCCACAGCACAGCCCCCACCCCGGATCATGACACAGGTGTAGCCGTTGACGGGGCTGGTAATTGTTTCTTTTACTTCTGCGTAGAGCAGTCGATACTGATGATGCACAGGCCCCTCGCATGCGCAAGAGTCTGCGCCTACCATCTCGGCCTCTACTTCCGCTAATTTACCCTTGAGACAATCAAGACATCCGGTCGCGGGGACGCAGCCAAAGATTCATGATGTGACGGACAAGTTTACGAGGGCTTGTAATGGTGAGTTGCGATCTCAGGTACTTGGAGGGGCATGGCGGGGCTGCCTCGTCATGTCGTACTCTGGTGGTAGCGACGATTTGTTCAGGCAACATGGACTGACAACATTCAGCTCTCGAAGTCGGTCAACTCGTCAAAGATGAATACTTTACGCTGTTTGAGTCCATCGGGGCCATCGAAGTACGCTGCTCTTGTTATAGAATAGAGATTCTCGACTTACTCGCAACAGATCATGGACCCCAAAATGGACAGCGGCTTCCTCCAACCCGGAGAAACCCTAGAAGACGACTACGACACTCTGGCTCCCCTTCTACCCGAGGAACTAATAGGCATCATGGACCAACTACTCTGCTACGAAATGGCCTGGCATACCGGCTACCCGTTATCCCAAACCCTCTTCACGTCCTTGCACATCGATAAGCTGCTCTGGCCCGAGACTAAGATCCTCGAGCAGGCGCAGTTCTACCGTGGGGAAATCCTGCATGAGAGACGACCTGGACCGTTGCTGGAAGTACTGAGAGCGTATTGTCTGGCGTTGATCAAGGGGTGTGACTTTGTGATTGCGAAGATTACAGGCAGGGATTACTTTGAAGAGGAGGACTTTTGTACGCATACGTATAATCGGGTGTTGTTTGTTAGTGTGCCGATGGATGTATTTTTAAGAGAGTTGGATGCGGCGATGGAGACGATTGAAGAGTATGCTCTACCACGAATCAGAGAGTTGACGGCCTGCTAACACATCGCAGTCCCGACTTTGAGATCAACGATGCGCTTCGGAAGGCAATCAGTTCACGATTAGAACTCCGGAAAGACTTCCTTCGCGCCCTTGACTTGGATCTACCACTCGATCAGATATCCTATTCATGGCCACCGATCCTCCAAGGCATCGACTCGTTGAAGAACACGCATCAGCTTGGGAAGACTGTGCCTGGTGCTTTCAGTCCGAAGATGCAACGTCGTCTCGCCTCTACAGTCCCCCCACGACCAGTCGTAGAACTCGACTTCAAGGATGCGTTGGAGAAGCTACATCAGATAGCTACTGATTGCGCAGAAGCCACGCGCTTCCCCGCCCTGCCCCAGGACCCCCTCGAATACCAATTCTTCCTCTGGCACTTCTCCGCTCGGTCACCTCCCCCACTGACATACGCCCGCTCCTACCTCGCAACCCTACTCTTCCACCCCGACGTCCTCAACGCCTCCGTCTCCCTCCCTCTCGTCGACGTAAAGACACTCGTGTTTCCATCTTCACCCGTCATAGACCCCATCAACTGGACAATGTCACCACCGCGTAATGCTCTCATTCCCAAACCCCCACGCCTCCAATTCGCAATGCTCATCGACGAATTCGTAGACCGCGCCGGCCAAGCGTACCTCGATCTCTGGGTCGCCATGGGCCAGAACCGTTGTCGACTGAGACGTATGTTGACGCACGTCATCACAGGCTGGGACCTGCTTCAAGCCGACGCAAGCTCAATTGACATGGACATTTCCTCCGCAGCCGCCACCCTCGGTCAGAGTGCCCAAGTCATGGAGTTCTCCCTCTCTACCTGGGTCTACCACAAGAAGCTCTGGATGATTGAAAAGGTCATCCTACTCGGTTTCGAACAGGACATCTACTTGCCGGATGAGTACGCGGGCATGTACCTCTTCCTTTCTCTCATCGCTACACGACGGAAAGAGTTGCTCAAGAGGGTGGAAGCACACTACCTCAGTATCTCCACCGAGCTTCTCAAATCGCGACGGTTCAGAGAGGTCCAAGACGTGGAGGAAGCGTCACCCTTCCTAGACTCCCTGCTCGCTGATACGGAGGGAACAGCATCGTTAGCTTTAGCTCTCGCCCGCTTCTACGTCATCTGCGCCTACTTAGGTAAACTACCCATGCCCCGCCGCACTCCCTTTTCCACAGAGAAGCTCCGGTATGAACTCAGGATGAAACCTTTCCTCGCCTTGCAACCACCTGAAGCACCGCCATTCGACGACTTCAAAGCGTATAGCCAGCCTTATGGACCGGTTCCATCTGCTTCCGAACCCCCACCCGAGGCTTTTGTCAAGGATATCCAAGATAAGGATAGCCAGCTCTGGCAGGAAGTCGATGACCGGATCAAGGCGGCGAAAACGGCGTTTGCTGAATACAAGAGATTGGGTGTTGGGACGGCGAAGGCGGAAGGTGTCAAGCCGAGTTGGGAGGATGAGGTTAGGAGGATGGTGGCGAGTTGTGTTAGTTTGGGGTTGGCGGTTAAGGAGATTAAGGATCTTGTTGTTGTTGGTGAGGGTGGTGGTAAGGAGGAGGAGAAGGAGAAGGGTGACGTTGGTAACGGGTTCAAAGTGGAGATTCCGGAGGCGGGGATGGGGAAGAGGTATGCTGAGGGGTGGATTGTTGGGAAGGTGGTTAAGGATTGAGGAGGTGGAAATGGAGCGATGGTATTGGACGTATGCGGAGGCGGGAATGGCGATGTCGGATGGGTCTATGGCTATGGTTTACTGTAGGCATCATGGCACATTGAGTTAGACTTATGAAGAAAAAGCGCGGACTTGCGCATCTCAGGTCGGTACTACTGTGAGTAAGGGTAGTGAAGCATAAGTCAAAGAATTGATGGAGTAACAATGAGTGGTTAAGTATCTACATTTGAATGCATACTAGCTTTCTATCGCACGAGTCCCAACAATCGCGTATGTCTCGTCTTGTAGCTCACACGGACCAGCAATGCGAGTTTACAAGACAACCTCGATCTGCCTAAGCAAGCCCAGCGGCCTGGATAGCGAAGGAAGCCGCCGCATCCGCACTGCTGCCGTAGCTGAGATGGCTTCCAGTAGCACCGCCATCACCACCACCACCGCAGATCTGATCAGCAGTACCGCAGAACTGCTTGATCTTGTCCGCCGAAAGACCGCTGATAGCCTGGCGCTTCAATGGGTCTCCGAACATAACAGCGCCGCTAACATCAGCGGCAGAAATGCCCTTGCTGAAAGCATTGTGAACGACCATGGCACCTTGAGAGTAGCCTGATACAATGACCTTGGTGTCGGGACATTGAGACTTGGCCTGCTTGACCAGATCGGCCATCTTCTGACCACCGTCACCACCAAGGTTGGCGTTACCAGCAGCAGAGGCCGCGTAGTCAACACCCTGGACGGTAACACGGTCGTTACCGAGCTTCTGGCGGATAGCCTTGAACATGGGTGGTCCGGACACGGATCCGACGTTGCCCATCTCCCCCGTACCACGTGCGAAGACGATGGTCATGTCGGTGCAGCAGCTCTTGTCCACAATTCCGTTTTCGCTTCCTCCGAAGGCGTTGGACGATCCGGATTGGGGCTTGCAGTCTGTGCCGATCGTGCCGGCGCCACCAGTGTTGCCGCCGCCCGTTGCGGCGGGTGCTTCAGCGGCACCGGTCTTGGAAGGTGCGGGAACAGCGGCGTCAGCTGTTGTCGTGGCACCACCAGCACCGCCTCCAAGGCCTCCGAGACCTCCAAGACCTGAAAGGCCCCCGAGACCTCCACTGGAACCTCCACCTAGGCCGCTGAGCCAGCTGCTCAACCCCGAGCCACCTGCACCGGTGCTGCCTCCACCCAGGCTTGGGAGGCTGGTCGGAAGTGAGAAACCTCCACCTCCGAGGGAGGGGATGCCGGTTGGCAAGCTGAATCCTGATCCTCCTCCAAGGCCACCGAGGCCACCAAGCCCCGAGCCTCCACCAAGTCCACCAAGTCCCGAACCTCCACCTCCGAGAGAGGGGATGTTAGTTGGGAGGCTAATTCCTGATCCTCCACCAAGCCCACCCAGTCCCGAGCCTCCACCAAGTCCACCAAGGCCACCAAGACCAGAGCCTGATCCACCAGTCGGTAGCGAGAAGGATGGAAGTGAGGGAAGCTGGGGATGCGGGAAAGCAGTTGCAATGCTAGCAAGAGCGAAAGCTTGAGCGGCGTAGAACTTCATCCTGCGATATTGTTCGAAGAGTGGTCGGCGTCTGTATATAGCAAGTCGTTTGAGAAAAGAAGGTAAGTGCACAGCACAATGAAGAACAAGACTGGCGCGGAAAGCGAATGTAGTAGAGATGGAAGCGAAAGTGCGGATCGAAGTCGATGCCTATCAAACTTCTGTTAGAGACCTCTATCTTATACAAAAACATCCACGGCTAACTTCCTTGGAGCACCATCGCAGCGAGTTTGCGCAGTGGGGTTTCGAAACATTGCTTCTGCGGCGGAATGTGATGAAAGGAATGCCATGGCGTTGTCTATCAACGCGACCTCGGGACGTTATTGTGGAGTCGTGGGCCCCGTTTCGCGGGAAGAGGCTGATGTGTACAGGGAAGCGTGCCCATGGTTTCCATCATCATGCCATGTCTGATTACTGAATCGGTCGGGTGATCTCTGCTTGTTTCGTGTTTTGCTGGCATGCGATTGGGAGGAGTGAAGCATTTGTTTCTGCGAGCAAGGATGGATGTGGGCGCATGACTCTAGGTAGTAATGGTCTCGATGTTTCGATCATCGAGCAGGATTCTCGTTGTGTTAGTGGCGGACGGGATGCTAGGGTGCGGGCTGTAGCAACCTCGACAGGTGGTACATGTCATGGGTTTTGGATGTTGTGCGCAATATCCCCTTCGACATCTCGCATCGCGTCTAGACATGCGATAGTACTCCGTTCACATGCTGGAAGCCAAATGTACGATCTAAGCTGGACACAGTCTTTCGGCGTGGTTCACGCAAAAGATTCCGCTGTCAAACGTGTCTGCATACGGAACCTTTGCGTCGCTGTTTCTTAGCAAGCCATGTCCGCTCGGCTAGCTGCCTGCTATCAACAATGCCTTGCATGTTCTGGAACTCGCCAGCGATCGACATGTGCACGATGGCATCATCCGCTAAGAATTCCAAGCGTCCTTCATTTACCAGCAACGACCTTCCCGAAGCTGCAAACAGAAGGTAATTAATCGGTATGGCGTAGGGCTGCCCCATCCTTGTCGACGATGCGACGTTGCGATCCGGGCCTCGGCAGCCACCATGTGGGCCGTTTCACGATGATGCTGGTGCAACATCAATCATGAATCGTGGGTTTACTCACCAGAACTTCGAACGACCCAATTAGATGAGCTTCTTCTACCTTACATCCGAGGCTGGTATGTATGCGTCTTGACGTCTGGTAAACCTTCTTTTTGTCATACGCTATCGCGCTGTAATAACGACTTTGCCCGCTGTAACGGTTAGCGAAGGCTAGGTAAGAAGAACGATAACGTTGCAACGTGTTAGCTTCTATCGACTGATCGTAAGTGCATGTATCTGTAAGCGTGACGCACACATGCAAATTGCGTGTGAAACCACGACGTCCAAGATATTCGAGATGTCGTCTCCAACGGCCCGCTAGCTCAGTCGAGTAGTCCCCACCTCCTGCCTGCACCAACCTCACCCCGCAGTTAGCATTCACCCCATCCCTTTGCGCCAAGTCTTACACCACCCCATCACCAACTCCCCTCCTAAATAAAACCAACGTGCATCCATTCCGCAGCCACCATGATCACCGGCCTCCACCACATCAATCTCGTAGTCCCGCCAAACACGCTCCACCTAGCCAATGACTTCTACGCCACAACCCTCGGCCTAACACCACGCGCAGTACCACACCTGCAACGCGAAACGCTCGCATGGTTCGACATTGGCAGCTCGGGTCAACAAGTACACGTCGCGATCGGGAAGCCAGAGGACTTCACGCACTCATCATCACGGCATCCATGTTTCCGGGTTGGCAGTGTAGAAGCGCTGAACGAGTTGAGAGCGAAGGTATGGGAACATCATGAGCGGGGTGGAGAGGCGGCGCCGTTGGAAGCAGATAGACCTGGTGCGAAGAATAGTGGGGCGGAGGGTGTAGAGTATCCGACGAGGTTTTTTGCGAGGGACTTTGCGGGGAATCGACTGGAGTTTAGTGTGTGAGGAAGGAAAGGATGGATGAGAATTGACTTTCGCTTTAACGCTACAAGAATGGCGCTGTTAGGAATCATAACTACAGATAGAGCGAACTGCGCGATGGAGAACGCGGTCCTCAGATCTACAACAACGACATTACTGCAACCAATGCAGCAACAGTCGTAATGGAGGGTAGATGCACACCCAACACACCCGCACCACCCTTCGCATTCAACTTAACAACAGCCCCCGGAAAACTACACGTCAACCTATCCGGATTCTCATCTCTAACCCCATACATGCCATCCCTCTGCACCCCATTCGGGCACGCAAAGCCCATCTGCGCCGGACAAGTCCTCACAATATCAAAGCACATGTCTTCGCACGGCTTCAGCTCCTTGTACGGGCCCGGATCAATCTCCTTGTCGATGTTCGGGTTTCGAGACTGGCTAAAGGCAGCGCTGTCGTTGAAACCGGGGATCATGTCCGGGAGCGAGCCGTTGGCGAAGGGCGTTTTGATGTTGCGCGGTACGAGTGACGAGTCTGTTGCGGTCCAGTCTTCGCAGCGGGGCATGAGGACCATGCATAGCCAGTTTTTGTAAGTTTTGGCGCAGTCGTCGCAGGTTACGGCGAGGGAGTATTGGGCTTCGGAGACTGTGTCGCACGCAACCTGCGCCAGGGACTTGTTGAAATTGTCGTAGTATGTGCGAGCTTGGTTCTCGTAGATTTCGGCGAGAGCGGAGTCGTTGAGCTTGAATTTGGTGTTGGAGGGGACGGCGTAGGCGACCATGTCGCAGAATTCGAGGTCGAAGAGGACTTGGCAGGAGTCATCTTTGCATGTTGTTAGCATAGTTCTGTAAACTGTAGTGTGGGACACTCACCAGCTTTGGTCGTCCAGTTGAAAGCCTGAAAGACCCTGCCTCCGCCTCTCGTCGTGCCCGTGCCAGGAATGGTGAGTGGCTGTTGGCTCCCCTCAATGACGACGAATCCGTTGTATGTCTTCGCACTCTGCAGGTTCCTGACATGGAATTGGCTCTTGGGCATGTTGTCGTCACCGCCAATCTTATTGAACTTGGTCGTGATGCTCGTGTCGATGGTGAAGTTCCTTGTCGCGTTGACATTGAACTGCTCCTTAAGCGCACAGTAAGAACGTTCCAAGCCGGTAACGGGAGTCCATTCGCCGTCCGGAAAGGCGTACATGTGGAAGGGGTTCTGCGCCCTCCATCTATCGACCTCCACTGTGTCGTTCGAACTGCTCAAGTTTTGTGATATGAACAGAGTGGATTCGCTGTCCGTGTCAATCATGTAGAGGAAAGGTGTCGCGTCGTCGTAGCTATGGTAAGGTCCGTCTGTGCTTGCGGCGAGTTCAAAGTGCCAGCTGCCAAACCAGTCCTCCTCCAGTTTTGGCGCCCCGATACCAATGTACACATCCGATGTGGTGTTGAGCTCGAAGCTGGCGTAGCCGCCATCGAAAAGCACGCCCGTGATGTTGGTGAGACTGTCTTGCGTCGCATCTGGGCCTGGTTGCTTGTTGCGCGGCGATGTAGAAACGTACATGACCAGCTGCGGGTGGTTCTTCCTTGCCTCCTTCGCGTCTCCGTTTGGCATAGGCTGGCGACAAGTATTGGCCGTGAGCCAGACGCGACTACTGCCAGCCTGTCGCTTTGCCAACTCTCCCGTCTCATCGTCACCAATATCGTCATCCTTTCCAGGTACTGTCGCGTCTTCCAATCCAGCTTCATCAGAGGCGTTGTCTGTTCCCCGTGCTTCCAGAGCATCCAAGGGAACATCAAGCACACTTCTTAGGCGCAATTGACCCTTCTCAAACACAAAGTGTAACGTCGTTTCAGGATCGATATCCTTTTCCGTCTTTTCGTTATTCTTCAGCGGCTCCGGCGCGTCGTTCTGCCGTCCAATCAGACTCCGGTCGAGATAGCTGAACTCCGGCTCGTAGCCGTCGCTCTCTTCGCGGTCGAGTCCCCCATCTCCAATGTGTGGTATATCTCCGCCGGTGAAGGCGTGCAGCGCGAGGCTGTCAAGGGCGTCGTGATCGGGTGTCGCAAGAACTTCGGCGGCGTGGACAAGAGGTAGCGAAGGCGTCCATAGCGCGATACAGGTACTGGTAGCGACGAGGTATGCGAGCAGTCGCGACTGCAGAGGTGAAAGCTTGGGGCGTTGCATTGCCCTCTCCGCTGCCTTATCGATAGAACCGGGGCCGCATGGGTGGGTGGTGGGCGCAGTGGGTGCGCAGTGGGGGGAACGAGCGTCGGGTGGTCGCACGTGTAAAGGGAGCGATGCGCGCAAAGGATGATGTAGGTCGGGACGTCAAAGGGCAAAGAAGGTTTGGCGGGGCGTGGTAGTACTCGCGCAACGGCTGATCCTTTGCTCGCCTGCGCCCTGCCAAGACATGTCGCTTCCCGAGTCCAGCCCCCACGTGGGCGGCATCACCGTTGCACCCATCACCATGTCGGACACAGAATCACTCATCGGATACACGCACAATGGTCATGTACACGTTGATTGATATATACAGTTCCCACGAACCTGGAACGAGCGAGATGCGATCGCGGCTATATACAGTGCATCCTCTTGACGACCTCCATCCTGACAAAAGATTTGATGAAGGTACCGTGTCTCCTACTAATCAACCATCTATGCAAGAGCGGGGCTAGCATTCTGGAGCAACATCGCAAAGTAGTCCTGGAACCAAGTACCAGCCTCAGGCGCAGGCTTGAACGCAGAGTCCTTACCGCAGAAGCCATCGTAGCGAGCGGCAGATTGGTCGGAAGTACCGTCAGACTACATTCTCGTTAGCATTCACATTCTCAGTCGTTCTTAAATAAGTTACATACCTCGCCACCGGGCTTGACCCAGACAAAAGCATCGACAAGCGCGTTGTCGGTGTTGGTAGTAGGACGGATACCGAAGCCAGCGCCCTTGACGTTGCACCAATCTCCCCAAGCCTGCTGGCCAGTAGGCTGCTTGCCGCTGCGGCCAGTGTCGACAATGAAGTGAGCTGGGAAGCCCTCGGCCTTGAGCAGGGGAGCAAAGGCGTTGATGTAGCGCTCCTCGTCGCAGTTCTTGCTGCCTTGGGTGATGGAAGGGCAGGTAGCGATGCGGAAAGCGTTGTAGTTGCTGA
Organism: Alternaria ethzedia; assembly: GCF_023757985.1. Taxonomy (NCBI): domain Eukaryota; kingdom Fungi; phylum Ascomycota; class Dothideomycetes; order Pleosporales; family Pleosporaceae; genus Alternaria; species Alternaria ethzedia. Next base: position 100,707 of record NW_026056251.1, read on the forward strand.
CGTTGGTGACGATACCACGGACGGCACGGGGCGAGCCAGCCGCCTTGTAAACCTCGGCGTAGAGCTTTGCGGCTGGGCCAATGTTGGCGTCCCAGCCGAGCCAGCCAGCATGGCCTCCGTCGAGGTACATGTCGACGTTGGCGAAGTTGAGGCTCTTGAGGGCGTAGGCGGTGAGTTCCTTGTAGTAGGGGGCAGCGCGCGAGCACTTTTGGACGCCCATGTTGGTGATCATGTTGGCCAGGGAGTCGGGCTCGATGGCAAGGTTGATCTTGACATCAGGGTACTTCTTGATGATGGCCGCAATCTTGTCGATGTACTGCGTCTTGTACTTCTCTACACCTCCGTCGTCGATCTTGAGCTCACCGTTGGAGGCCAGGGCGGCGCAGTCACGGTCGGGCAGATCGTAGACGACAAAGGTTCCCATCAGCTTCGCGCCGGCGGCGTTCTTGGCCTTGATGTCTGCCAGGTAGGTGTCCATAAGAGGAACCTTGGCCATCGTGTCCATCCACACGAACGAGCCCACCTTGGCCACGGCGGAAGCAGCGGGCTTCAGAGATGCGGCAAGAGATGGCATGGCCAGGGTGTAGACCTCGGAGGAGTAGTATGGGTTGGCGTAGAAGTCCTTTCCAGCGAAGGGATTTCCAGTCGCTGCCGGAGCGGCCGTTGTCGTGGTGGCGCGAGTGGTAGTGGTAGCCCTCGAGGTGGTCGCTTGAGGCAGGGCCTGAGCCACGCCAGCTGCAAGCGCAGCAGTGAAGAGAAGGTTAGACAGCATCGTGACTGAAGAAGAGAGTGTGATGAAGAGTGCGTGAAGAGTGAAACCTCTGGCGAGCACGCATATTTGTATGCTGGAGCTCAACCCCGGTGCTGGCGATCATGAAGTCTTCATCAATATCCAAATTACTTCAGCCGGTGTGAATGTCCGTGATGCCGCCGCTGATAGGTTTCAAGACTTCTCCAGACGAAGCTCGGTCATTTGATATGTCCAAGTGGTACCTGCGCCCCCGGATCTTCTCGAAGCCCGCGAAGAACGTCCATGCTCATGACTCGGCCCGCCTCCACATTTGATGAAGGTGTATTGCTGCGGGGGTACTACAACGGGTACTAGGCAATGCACTCCGGCTGCCGAGCAGGGTCCCAGGTCTGTCAACCGGTGGCTCGTGGGGTGGAGGCTTGCAATGACTTGTCGTCTGCCAGAGCGAACGCAACACTGGGGTCGACTAGAGACGTCTGGGTACTAGATCGCCTTGACTTCATATCGGAACGTTGTCGCGTTCATGGCGGTCGGTCGTTGCAGCCACAACGGTACTTAGCGTAGCTGTAGATGTGAAGGGATGTGTGATGTGGTTGGGCACAGTCGAGCGAAGGCGGAGCGCGGCTGCTTTCAGCCACTAGCGCGCTTCGACACCAGACTCACGTTGCTGCACCTAGACATCCTTCCTCGACTTCCATCGCGATGCAACGATATGCCTTCATCATTGCTCGACGTCGCGACGTCAAATACGCCCCAAAGATGCGCCTACCTGCAACCCGGTTCAGTATATGAAGACAGGGCTCAGTGCTGCCTGGCGAGGTTTTGTTTCCCGGTTCACCTCGGCCACATTAATCTATTCTGCTGCGGCATGTATATTGCTCGCGCTGCCAACCAAGGGGTCATATGACGTCTCACGACTAATCGCCTGCGAGTCCGGAGACTTGAGGCGAGCAAGTTGTTAATCGACTCTGAGCATAATGTTCACTATTCAGGATTTGGCAACGGGAGCATGCGTGGACTGGCAGCATACTGTGTCGACGGACAGAGACGAGATTGATGGAGTTTCACTTTGCGTATCTCTAGACTTCTTCGCCACATTTTCATGTACAGATCATGAATCAAGTATCGATAGAGTATAACTTTGATCTGATGGCGCGCCAATCTCCATTCCTGACCACCAAAATACTCATTGGGCGCAGATGCGGTCGTACCTATGCTAGGTCAAAAGTAGAGAGGTACTGCTTACTCGGCTTTGACGGCATCTGCTCTCCTGTGCGCACGATCACGAAAGCCCTAAAGCATACATTGACTTCCTTCATGAACTCGTGGGGGCTATAGATGCTATGTTCACTTCTCGTAGCGCACGAGGTCAGACCACAAGAGAGAAGTCTTATCGTGGTTTGAAGTATGTCGGACGGGTAGTCTCAGGCGCAGTCTAATGCGCCTGTAAATATCCACAGTCAAAGATTGGAAAAGGTACAGGATGCGATAATGTTTCCGAAGTCATTGAAGTATATACTACATATCGTGATCTACAGCGAAGATCGAATAGTACAAATGTCTCCTTCAGATCGCCTTAGCTGGTACGAAAAGAACACCTAAATGCCATGCAAGAAATAAACGCCGCCCATATGCTCGAAGGGTATCGTTTGTACCGAATGCTTTTGATGGCTGGACGGAACCAGACCTATGCATGCCCCCATGAAACGCCAAATCCATCGTTCTCCTTACGTAACGTAGGGCCGTGATGTTCTTCTGGTCTAAGCAGAGACCAACGGCCCGTGGAAATCTCTCAATGTAGCGACGAGGTCGTCTTCGCGGGATAGCTGTAGCAACAACTTCTCTTGCACCTCTTTCCATTTGCGAAGGTCGTCCAACTCGCGTGGGCTCAACCATTTCTCTTCATTGCCGACCACGTCAGAGCGCTCGGCTTTGGTCAGGGTAAACTCAATCTTCTCTCGTTCGTATTCTATACGTTGGAGGATGCGGACCATGCCCTTGTAGGTGTCGTGGAGCAGCTTTTCGCGGGCGCGCTGGCGATCGTACCAGACAAGGTGGAGGGAATGCTTCGCTTCGCGTCGGTCGACTTTGGGAATCTCCTGCGTCTGGACAAAGCCCTGGATGGTGAGGTCGTTGACTATGCCACGAACGTCGGCGGCGGGCATCATCATGACGTTGCACATGGCGCGCTCGTCGAGCTTGCCCTTCTTCTTCAACGCGCGAACCAGTTTCACGCCCAGGGATCCCTTCCTTGCAGAGATGGTGTTCTCGATCTCGGTCTGTATCATCTGCCGCGCGATCTCGTCGAACTCGATGTGCCATTGCGAGAATCCGGCGCGAGAGTGCCAGGTGACAAAGTGAAACGGGTCTTCAGCCAGCATCTGTATGTGCTTGTCGACGACCTTGGTCCTGTCTTCCATATTGAGGGTTGCGGGGTCAACTGGCTGTGTCCAGATAGTGGCTCGGTTGATGTGCCCTTTGCGAGTCATCTGGGCCGCTGCGTTCGGATCGAGGCCCTCGAAGATGTCCAGATCGCGCTCACGGCTGAGCTTCGTGGCGACGTCGCGGGCAGTTACGAGGAAGCGGGGGTCGATCGAGTTCTCTCCAGCTTCGCCGGCAGGTAGCGGTGGGTCAGGCCACTCTTCCCAACAGCGGGGTGTCTTGGACTCGAGCATGCGCAACATGGTCTGGTAAACGCGCGCCGTAATGGAACCTAGACGTTGTTGTACCAGGCTCACCAGCTGCTCCGTCCGCATGGCGACTGCAATCTTCTCCGGGTTAACGCGAATAACGAGGTCGTCGTCCGATGATGGTGCCGCCCATCCATTTGTGCCGTTCGCACCGTTGATCTTCACACGCTTGTTGGAACCATTCGTCTGTCCATTTCGGGCAAACTTTGGGACCGTCAGCCATTCGTCGCGCATTGCCCGTTTACGCTGCAGGGTCCCTCTGTGGACAATATCCTTGTCTTTGGTGCCCGTGGGTGTGACGCCATTGTTGTCTTGCTCGATGGACTCCTGGTAGAGCATGTCGTGCATGTCGCCGGGGGAGAGGTATTGTGTTTCGGTGACTGTCCTGATCCAGCCGCGCTCCATCAGCCGCTGGATGATTTCGTACAGCTCCTCGACGGAGCCAATGTCGCTGTCATCCTGTTCTTGTCCGGGCTCTTCTGGAGCGCTGTTGTGTGTCACACTGTCGACTTTGGAGGGCTTGTGCACGCCGTTCGTCTTGCCGTGGCCGTTGGTGAGTTCGGTGGGGTCTGGTTTCGCGTCGTCCAACTCAGAGGAGATAACATTTGTCACGCCGTTCGTCTTGCCTGTTCCGTTGACGTGAGTGCCGTTGGTCCGTTTCCGCTTTGAGCCGGCTCCGTTGGCCGCGCCGTCGTCTGAGTCATAGTCGCTTTCAGTTTCGGAGGGGAAGTAGGCTTCTTTCAAGTCGGCGATGCGTGTGTGGCCGAGCGCGAGCAGGTTGGACATGACGTTGGCGGCCTTTTTGCCGTCGCGGTCTTGGACGAGCTTGACGATCTTGCCGAAGCGGACGATTGCGTACGAGTTTTGCCAGTCGATCTCGTAGTAGGTCAAGGGCGCATCGCTGCCGGAGTGGAAGATGAGGTGCTGCTGGAGGAGGATGACGAGGCCGTACTTGATCTGGCGCGGGTTCAGGTAGGAGACGCGTGCGATGGATGCGAGACTCTGGCGTCCGTGGCGCGCGAGGATCGAAAAGACCCGCTATGACGAGTTAGAAGAGTGCTCTTGAATGCGCCCGTCGCATGCCTGGATGCAGAAGAGTACTGCGCCCGCGCGCGACGATGCGCAGGGACTTGGTTCGACAAGACATACTGCCGCGAGTTCACCGTAGACATCCTTGACCAGGGAGGTGCAGAGTTCAGCAAGGACCTGCAGAGTGGTTGGTTATGATTCATGTGACATGGGCGAGGCGCAAGGGCGGCGCGTCTTACCGGAGTCTCTCGCTGGTTGTAAGACATGATGGAGCCTAGATATTTGCCAGATATCTAGGGTGGGGTAATGCTACCGGGGAGACATTGGCGACGCACGGGGAGAACAAAGCTGGAGCAGAGGGAGCGAGGGTTGAGCAGCGACAGTCTTAGCGACTAGAAAATGATACTGGGTGGGGTGGGTGACCGTTCCCAGTCGAGCTCTGGCCAATGGAGCGGCGGTCGATGGCATTACGAGGCTTGGCGGCCTACGAACTTTGTGACGGGCATCTCGAAGAGCCTCACCACCCGACGTCTTCCATCCATTGCCGTCCCCCGCACACCACCCAGCCCTCCGCCCGGCGCCCACACTACGATGCTCTCCCGAACGACCGCCTGCCGGGGCGCGCAGCGTGCAGCCCGCCAGCAGCCCGTCGCCCGCTGCCAGCGCCGCGGCCTGGCTGCCCCAGCTTCAGGCTCCTTCAACTACCAGGCCGGCGAGGCCAAGGGCGTCAAGTACGCCAGCAGAGACTTTGCCGGCCCCACGACGACGCTGGCCCTTGTCGCAAAGGCCGGCACGCGCTTCCAGCCGCTGCCCGGCCTGACCGAGGGCCTTGCCAACTTCGCTTTCCGGGTACGCTGAATTGAGACTCTGCCCATGCTGTGGAGAGCGAGACTGACGCTCCGGACCTCTAGGGCACCGAAAGACGGTCGACGCTGCGCATTGTCCGCGAATCCGAGCTCCTGGGCGCCAGCCTCAACGCCCACCACTCGCGCGAGAACCTGGTGCTCGAGGCCAAGTTCCTCCGCGACGACCTGCCCTACTTCGTCGAGCTGCTCGGCGAGGTCGCCAGCTCCACCAAGTACCAGCGTAGGCAAAATTGATATCACGAGATGGATGGAATTGACACTGTGCAGCCCACGTCTACGCCGAGGAGGTGCTCCCCATGATCCACTTCGCCCACAAGAAGTTCCTCGCCAGCGTCACCGACATGGCCACCCAGTCCGCCCACAGCCTCGCCTTCCACCGCGGCCTCGGTGTCCCCACCGCCTCCGCTGCGCCCACGCCCTACACCAAGTACCTCGACGCCGAGACCATTGAGTGGTACTCCAAGATCGCCTACGCGAAGCCCAACTTCGCCGTCGTAGCCAACGGTGCCGACCACGGCGAGTTCTCCAAGTGGGTTGGCGAGTTCTTCGAGAACGTCCCCAGCGCCCCTCTCCAGGAGTCCAACACCGGTGCCGACCAGTCCAAGTACTACGGTGGTGAGGAGCGCATCGCCCACGACAGCGGCAACGCCATGGTCATTGCTTTCCCCGGCTCCAGCTCCTTCACCGGCAAGTTCTACAAGCCCGAGATTGCTGTCCTCAGCTCTCTCCTCGGAGGCGAGTCTGCCGTCAAGTGGTCGCAAGGCTTCACCAAGCTCGGCCAGGCCGCTGCTCAGGGTGCCAAGGTCAAGACCACCAGCGCCATCTACTCCGATGCCGGTCTCCTCTACACCACCATCACCGGATCCGCCAAGGCTGTCGCCCAAACCGCCCAGGCCGCTGTTGATGCCATCAAGAAGATTGCTTCCGGCGAGATCTCGAGCGAAGAGGTCTCCAAGGCAAAGGCCGCCGCCAAGTTCAAGGAGCTCGAGCACGGCCAGGACATCCGCGCCGGTCTCGAACTTACTGGCAACGGTCTGATCCACAACACCCAACCGTACCAGATCGACGAGGTTGCCCAGAAGATTGACGGCGTAACAGAAGAGTCCGTCAAGAAGGTGAGTCTTTGCAATCTCCGTTTCGATGTGATATGTACTAACGATTGCATCAGGCTGCTAAGGAACTACTTGAGAGCAACGCCTCAGTATCATCCGTCGGTGACCTTTTCGTACTCCCCTACGCTGCGGATCTCGGCCTGAAGGTGTAAATACAGTGATTATGTAGCGCAGTAGATGTGGAATCTCGTTTGTGTAACATTATCTTGTGATAGTCCCTGATAGATGCATCTCGCATGAGAATTCTTTTGTTCAGACTCGATTCCAATTGACACAAACATGTGATGTCTTCCCATGAGACAATTATCAGGTTTCCAACCATTCCATAGCCCCCGTACAAGGCCTGTGTTCATGAGTGTAACGTTCAGTGTTAGCTTTCCACGTGCCAGCGCGTCAACGCACAGACCCACCGGCACGCATCGACGTCAACAGACACGTCTTCCCACGCATTCATCCCACAGTGTGCTCAACAACCCCGCATTCCGAGCCCACTACGCCAGGAATCTCCAAAATATCACCTCCCGATTATTTGCGCAAGTCTCGTAAACACCGAAAGCATACCATGGCGCCCACGCTCTACCCCCGCGGGACCGTCAAGAAGATCGTTAAGGCGCATTCCAACAGACCATTGAGCAAAAATGTGGATATACTGGTACGTTGATCCAATGAGCAGTAGTGGAGATAGAAGGCTGACATGTAGCACAGATATACCTGAACTATGTGCTGTTCATGCAAGAGTACGTACCTACGATGTCACAACTCCACGACACGACGCGATGCAATGCGATGCACTACCCTACCTTCGCATCACGTCATATCGCGATACGCTGCGACGAAGGTCGAATATTTGGAGAGGGCACAGAGCAAGGGAACGCTTTTGCGCAGGTCATGGATAGAGGTGGAGGCAGGGATTAAAACGAGAGGACGGAAGCTAACAACACCGACAGACTCATCAACGAAGCGAGCATTAAGAGCAAACAACGCGGCGAGCGGGGACTGTCTGCCAAGAGCGTCAAGAGGGTTAGCGAGGATGTGTTGAGGAAGTACAAGGGTTGAGCGTGGTGGGCTTGAGGGCATAGACGCGGCGCTTGCGAATGGATGCACTGAATGTGAGAGATAGGACTGCGACAGACGGCATGCTGTCGTCAGACTGGCAGGTCAACTGTCGAGGGTGGAGGCGTCCCAGGGGCTTTTGTTTGGTGTTTGTGATACCCGGGTATGTATTCATGGCGTAATGGTAATGATTTTCCTTCGATGCAGTCCGGTCTAGATGGCGAATGAGCGTCTAAAACAACAACGTGTGAATGACCATTCGTCAAGCTGACCGCAGCTAAACATGGCAGTCGAGCGTTTCGAATGACGTGGATTGAAACTAGCTAGAGCGTAAACTCGCAAGAGGGACACACCTCTTCCAGAACTCAAGATGTATTCCCCTCTCTGACTAATAGAGGAATAGGAAAAAACCAACTAGCTTCTGTTCAAGATGTTCAAGAACTCATCGTAGTAACTGACTTGCGGTACAAGATCCCTTGGTCCAGCTGTTTGAAGGCTAAGCCGTGTCGGACACCTGAGTCCACTCTGGAAACCGCTGAACTTGCCAGGCAGGGACCTAGGATCCTCTATGTTGTACGGCGCGAGTAAGTCGGCTAGCTTGGCGGCCTGACGGCGCAGGTCGCTCTGGGCGTCGCTGAAGAATATACCCTGGCGAGGCAGATTGCTCCAGATGTTCATGGCTCGATGGAAGCCAGCGGCTTCCGCTATCTCGACATCCAAGTCGCGACGCTGCGCGACTAGACGCTGCTCGACAAGACACTGCTCGGCTGGATGCTGGGCGACTGGAGGCTGCTTGACTGGACGAGGCTCTCTTCGGATGAGCTTGTACTCAACAAGTTGCTTAGCCAGCTCTTCTCCGAAGCATTGGTCGATGCACCAGTTCGGTAGTCCACTCCAAAGGCTGAACTAAAGACGCTTTAGTAATACATTCACTGTGAGACTGCCGCGATTCACTTGCGTTGAATTGAGGAGGGTTCTGAGCAATGATTGCCTTGTCGCTTGCGTTGAGCATCGCTCGAGAGGGCACAGAATGGATTCCCGCGTCGTATGCTTTCATAGCTTCGAGCGCCGCAGTGTCGAATCGCTTCTGCTTGTATGCAGCGACTGCATTGGGCAAGACCGCCATAGTTACGTCGGGGTAAGGTAGCGAGGGCGACCAAAGTGGTGCGTAGATTTTGGAAGGTAGAGTTGGATTCGATGTTATGTGTCGGTTGAGGAGCAGAGGTGAGAGAGCGATAGATTGCTTAACAGGCAGGCAAGTCTTAGCGTGGATATCGAACTCAAGGTGAGTCTGAAATGGGCAGTCGCGGTGACCGCGCGCATGTCTTTGCATTTTTCTAGCTCTGGAGATATTGAGCTTCTAGCTCTCAGGATTCTATAATGTCTATATCATCTTGTTGGTTTTTTATGCAAGCACACCGACGTCTTCGTAGTCTTTTTGAATCGACGTTGTTGAAGAAGTAGCTATTGTATTCAATCACGTAAGATGCTTACACACCATGTAGTAACGAACTCGAGGGACAATAACATGCGAGGGTGACTAGTCGCTTCCCTTTTCAAGCGTTCAGCTTGCTCCCTGAGCTCATGAACTTGCTTCTCGGACTAATCGCGACTGGGTCAATCGGTGTACATTTAAATGTAGATACTTGACCACTCGTTGCCACTCCATCATTTCTTTCACCTACCCTTCACCACTATACTTCTTGATTAGGTCTCTCATGATACTGACCGCGCCGCTCCGATAACTTCCCCCGAACATTGCATAGTGGTTGAGATGATGGTAGAGCTCATATAGCTTCACTCTGTCTTCGTATTCCTCCACGGGCTCCGTCTTTGGACACAGCTGATGATACTCCTTCAGAAAACTCCCACCGAAGCCACCAAACATTTTCATGGCGCCTAGCTCAAACTCGCTGTGCGCGTAGCATGCCGACGAGTCGTAGACCACGTCTTCAACCTCGCCCTTCTTATTACCAATGACGCCTGCGCTTGCATTGCCGCTCCATAAGTCGCCATGCACAACGACCGGTGTGACTCCCCTGCCGTTATTGAGATGGTCATCGCCGATCAAGCGGGGTACTACCATGGTCGCGGTCTGCTCAACCAGCTTCTTCACGTCGCTGTCCCTTCTTCCGTTCTGCTCCGCGGACCGTAGGATGCATCTAAGACGGTTTTCCGCATAAAAGTCTGCCCAGCTCCCCTTGTAGCTATTATCTTGTGGTGTATCGCCGCAACACGTTGTCACCGGAAACCCAAACATAGGCTTGTCACAGCCTTCTGGTATGGGCGCGGGCATGGTATGTAGCTTTGCGAGCTTAGCTGCCAGCGATGGCGCTTTCGACTTTGAACTCGATCGTCCCGTGAGGTGAAGGAACTCAGTCACGAGGAAGGATGTGGATGGCTGCGATTCGAATCGTCCGTGACCGAGGGGTTGAGGACATAGAGATGGCACGGCGTCGTAGATGGCTTGGAGGGATGCGTACTCACCTTCATCGCGCTGTCAGTTGATTAGCCAGCCCAGAGGTGCTAGAGATTGCGCGTACCTTGGAACATGACCTCGGCTTCTTCCCCACTTCCAGTCTTCATGAAGAATGTCTGATCTGTGCCATCGCCAAGTCGTGACGTGATCTTCAACGTCGATGCTGAGCTCGAGCCGCCTCCGCCTGCGGAAGAGACGTGCGTCTTGTCAAGGTTCAGGCCGAGGAGCCTGATGACTGCCGGATCGAGCTTCATGGTGGAACTTGTCGTAAGAGGGCGCGCGATCTTGGATAGAAACATGACATCGTGATGATGGCGCCTGTGGTGTTTTGAGGTGGGTTGGTGGTGACGTCAGCCTTACTATCCCGCGCCGTGGAAGCTCGAGTCGCGCCGACTCGTCCTTAGCGTTGCGACCACAGCCTCCCACACACGCGACATCAGATCGTGCTGTAGGACGACACCTACGAGCCTCATATCGAACGCGTGCCTCAAGCGCGCCTCTGTCGCGATCATTATCGAACGATGTGACAGCCTTGCGTCCATGCATGTGCGGCTCGACTTAGCTACGCAACCTTGGCGGGTCGCGCCGTGCTTAGAAATGCGACAACTGTCGGAAGCCTGTTGGCGATGAATCCTACACATGCACGTACGAAGCTCGTACATGGCTTACAACCGTTCGTACGCCGATATGTCATCTTCGCGTTGGGCGCCTTATCCTTGTCGCACGTTCGTGATGTTCATACAGCCTATCTGGCCGCAGGTTCCAAAGCTACAAGTATCTTCCCACCCGCAGAGAAAGAGATGGATATTCTACCGCGGAGCCAGAGATCTACCTCTTATTCCTTTGAACCGAATTCATCTCGATCGTAACTCACCAGCAACGCTCTCGAACGAGAACTGCAACCCCGTCCCACCATGTCCTCCACCACAGTCCTCATCACAGGCGCCAACCGAGGCATTGGTCTTGGCCTTACCGAGCGCTTCCTGGCAAGGCCCTCGCACACCGTCATTGCCGCAGTGCGCAACCCGGAGCACGCGACCGCGCATGCGCTACAAGACCTGCCCAAGGGTTCCGACAGCCAGCTTATTGTCGTAAAGCTCGACGCAAGCATTGAGCAGCACGCACATGATGCCGTCGCCGAGCTGCAGCAGAAGCACCAAATCCACCGTCTCGACATTGTGATTGCGAACGCCGGCATCAGCTATATCTTGCCCAGTGTCGCAGAGGTCAAGATCGCGGACATCAGGGCGCACATGGAACCAAATGTCTATGGCGTGATAGCGCTATACCAAGCGACGCGCCAACTTCTGAAGAAGTCGACGCGCGAGCCGATCTTCCTGCCTATGGGCTCGTCGGCGGGGTTGTTGGTGTAAGTAAACTTGACATCTCTTGCGCGCACCCGTTTGACCAGCCCTAGCAACCACCTGCCCATTCCCAACGCGGCGTACGCGCCGACCAAGACAGCGCTCAATTGGTACACGATTCGTATTAACGCCGAAGAGGACTGGCTCAACTGCTTTGCGTTCGACCCGGGTCATGTTGCGACGGATATGGGCAACGGCGCGTCCCAGCTTTTAGGTATGGGCGAGATGGCGCCGGTTTCGGTGAAGGATTCCTGCGAAGGCATGATGCGGGTGTTCGCGAAGGCTTCGAAGAAGGAGCACGGCGGCAAGTTGGTTGTGTATACTGGGGAGATATCGGGGTGGTAAGGTTGAGTCGGACATTCATTTAGAAGAGCGCGCGAGGAATTTCAACTTGTAACAACTATAACCGCTCTTCTCACGACGTCCTCGTCCAACGCAAACATCTTAATGCCGAAAGCTAGTTAGCTTTAGAAGAAGAAGATTAGGCTATACACATGTTGTAGAGGAAAACAAGCTAGAAATAATAGATTTAGGTAATTAGAATTATAATTACTACTCTTGTAAGATTAGACAAAAGTAGTATAATATATATAGAGAAGTATATAAGACTCTAGTATAAAATAGAAAAAGTACGTAATTAATCTAATTAGTACTTAAATATTTATTATAATTACTCTACTTATAGAGCTATATATACTTAACTAATACTAGAAAAATGTATAGTTACTAATTAGTAGACTAGAAGTAATTATCTTATTAGCTATAGAATATAATTATAGTAATTATAGTATATTAGTATTTTAAATCTATAGTAGTAAGTTAATATAATATATTATATAAGATTACTACTTATAATAGACTATATCTAGAAAATTTCTTAGTTAGAAATCTTAGAAATCTAGTTTAGTTTTAGCTAAGCTTAGAAAACCTTTCTAAAGTATATAACTATCTAGAAAGTCTTTCTTTCTAAAACTATTAAATTTATCTAATAGTTTTTAGTATTTACTTTTAGAGTTAGTCTTTTATAATTAAATTTAATTAATACTTAAAGAAAAATTATAAAAACTTTCTTACTATAAATATATTTTTATATACTTTTATAAAGGTTTTATAATATATTAGATAATAGATATAAATAAAATAATATAATTATTATAGTAGAAAGCTTTTATAAAAACTTAGTAAGAAATATATATAAGTAGAAACTATATAGACTATAAACTTTATATTATTTAAAAATTCTAGATTTAAAACTATTATATATTCTTTCTCTAAAGCGCTTTAAGTTCTAACTAAGTAGTAATAGTAAGTAAATAAAAATCTTTTTTAATAAGAATAATTAAAAAGATTTAAAGTTATATCTTTTTAATATATACTAGTAGTAATATTACTATACTAGTTTTTATTTATAGTTATATATATTTACAAAATATAATCTATAGTAGATTATCTTAGATAATATACTAATCTTAGTAATTTATAAAACTAGCTAGTAATTTATAAAACTTTTATTATAATATAGTAGCTAAGTAGTAAAAGTATCTAACTAAAAGAAAATATAAGCTAACTTAATATAGTATAGTCTAATTATTAAGTATTTTAGTTAAAAATAAAAATAATTTAGTATAAATTAATAAAACTAGCTAGTAATTTATAAAACTAATATTAAATTATAGTAGCTAAGTAGTAAAGGTTTTTAACTAAAAGTAAAAGAAAGCTAACTTAATATAGTATAGTCTAATTATAAAGTATTTTAGTTAGAATTAAAGATAATTTAGTATAAATTAATAAACCTAGCTAGTAATCTATAGAACTAATATTAAATTATAGTAGCTAAGTAGTAAAAGTATTTAGCTAAAAGTAAAAGAAAGCTAACTTAATATAGAGTAAAGAATAAAACTTACTAGATTTAGGTTAAGTTTACTACGCAATATAGAGAAAATTAAAGTAAAGTTTTATTTATTTATAACCTCTTTTCTTTAGAAACCTCTAGATATATCTTATAAAACTACTATTAATTAAAGTAAAAAAGAATATAGAATTAAAATATTACTATATATAGTCTCTATTTTTAATTCTTTATTATATATTATAACTATAAGCCTTTACGTACGTATTTCTTACTAAAGTTTCTATCTATAGCTCTTTAACTAACTATAATTATTATTTATAGCGCTAAGACTAACTATTATTTCTATCTATAGCGTAAAAAAAGCTTAGCGTAAATAAATTATTCTAAAGAATTTAGGCTAGCTTATAATTCTTTACTATTTACCTCTTTTCTATACTTTTTTTCTTTATCTATCTATTATATATAATAGTTTTAATATATTTACTATATTACTATATTTCTACTTATTATATACTATACCTACTATAAACTCTATATAGACTATCTCTTATAACTATAATATACTATCTATTATAGTCTATCTATATAATTTATTATATATAACTTATTATGCGTAATAGCTTATTACTACTATTCTATAGCTATATTATACTTTATAATATAATATACTTTAAAGCGTAGATATTATATAAATATTATTAAGTATATATATAACCTACTAATAAAGTATACTACTTTTAATACTCTATATTATTTATATATACTCTACTACTTATATATAATAGAAAAGTAATATTATAAAAGTAATATAATTAGAATCTAGCTATAAATCTCTTTATATAGCTATCTAAACTAGAGATATAATAGTATTATAAACTAATATATTTATATATTATAGTT
>NW_026056252.1:0-111558 GCF_023757985.1 Alternaria ethzedia
CTAAGTTATACTACTTTATACTAAACTTTACTACTTTTTACTAAGTTATACTAAGCTATACTAAACTTTACTACTTTTTACTAAGTTATACTAAGCTATACTAAGTTTTACTACTTTATACTATACTTTACTACTTTTTACTATTTTATACTAAACTTTACTATTTTATACTACTTTATACTAAGTTATACTACTTTATACTAAACTTTACTACTTTTTACTAAGTTATACTACTTTATACTAAGTTTTACTACTTTATACTAAGTTATACTATTTTATACTAAGTTTTACTACTTTATACTATACTTTACTACTTTTTACTATTTTATACTAAACTTTACTATTTTATACTACTTTATACTAAGTTATACTACTTTATACTAAACTTTATAACTTTATTTTTTTTAATTAAAAAGTTATTTTATATTTTATTTTATTATTTTATTTAAAGCTATACTTTATCTACTAAACTAATAAATAAAAATATAAATATAAATATAATAAATATTTTTAAAAAAATAAACTTATCTTTAACTTATAAAGTAGTATATAGCTATTTTAAAAAGCTTTAGTATAGAACTATACTACTAAGCTAAACTACTAAGATATACTACTAAGATATACTACTAAGATATACTACTAAACTATACTACTAAACTAAACTACTAAGCTAAACTACTAAACTATTCTATTAAAGCTATATTATAAAGATTTACTATAAAGATTTACTATAAAAGATTTACTATTAAAGATTTACTACAAAGATTTACTATAAATATATTAGTTACTACTAAGAATCGAACTTACGCTCTTTAGTTATACTAATATATAGTTTAGAAGAAAATTACTACTAGACTATATAAGTCTATAGTTTTGTTTAAGTATAATAGAATCTAATAAAATATATACTAAATACGTATTACTTATATTATATCTACTAGTAGTATTTATACTACTACTTTCTAAGTATTATCTTAACTACTATTATATAAAAGAAGAATTAAAGTTATAAGAGGTTTACTATTTAATAACTAGAAAGATATTTACTTTATATCTATATAATTATATAGCTTAATAGCTAAAACTTTAATAAATTTAAAAGAAAATAAGTTATTAAGCTATAGAGTTTTAAGATATAAAAGATAGATAGTTTAGAAATAGAAAGACTTAAAGTTTAGTAGTTAAGAATTATAATAATAAAGTAGTAGTATAGTTATATAAATTAATAGTTAATAAGTTAAATACTAAAGATATTATATATATAAATAGTTAAAAGATTAAAAAGTTAAATAGCTAAGTAGTTAAAAAGTAAAAATACTAATTATTAATAGATTAATATATTAAAATAAGTTATATTACTAGATAGACTATAAGCTAAGTAGTTAGCTAGTTAATAAATTATAAATTAAGGTAGTAAGAAAACTTAATAGTTAGATAGCTATATAGTTAACTTAATTTAATATTCTAAAGTTAAGTATTAAAATAATTAAAAGAAAAGTAAAAATAATAAGTTATAGTATAATATAGTTAGAGTTAAAAAGAAATCTAGTTAACTAGTATAAAAGTTATATAGCGAACTAAACTATTATAAGTAGCTAGTAGTATAGTAAGTAGATAAAGTATATAGCTTATAGAAAAGCTAGCTTAAAGAATACTTAGCTAGTAATAGAGTTAAATAGTAAGTAGTATAGTTAATTAGTAGTATAGTTAGATAGTAAGATAAATTAATATTAGAATAGTTATATAGTAGATAGTATATAAAAATAAGTAGCTAATAAAATAGCTACTTAGTAAAAGAGTTAGATAGTAGAGTATATAAATAGTAATAAAATAATATAACTTAAAATTATAATATTTTATAAACTTTAGAAGAAATAAATAACTTAGTAGCTTAAGAATATAAATAGATAGTAACTTTATAGTTTAAAAATATTAAAAACTAAAAACTAAAAACTAAAAACTAAAGTCTAAAAGATAACTAAGAATCTAAAATAAAAAGAAAACTAAAAACCTAAGACTAAAAGAAAACTAAAAATCTAAGATAAAAAGAAAACTAAAAACCTAAGACTAAAAGAAAACTAAAAATCTAAGACAAAAAGAAAACTAAAAACCTAAGACTAAAAGAAAACTAATTATCTCTAGAGTTAAGTGTAGAGATCTAATAGAACTTAGAAGTTAAATTCTAAGCTCTAATAGCTAGAAACTAAGTTTAAACTATAGTTTCTAAGCTATTACTAGAGTCTTTTATAGCTAAAGACTCTAAAAACTCTAAAGCTTCTAGAGAAGACCTTTCTAGCTCTAGAGTAATATCTCTAGTAGAAGCTATTAAACTAATAGTATCTATCTCTTCTTTAGAAAAGTAAGATTTATTATATATATTAAGTCTACCTAAGTAATAGATCTCTTCGCTAAAAAAGTAAGCTTTAAGATTAAGAAATCTATCTTTATCTTTAAGCTTGTCTTTAATAGCGTTAATATCTTTAGACTTAAGTAGAAACTTAGATATAAAGCTTTTAATAAGATTTATATAAAAGTTAGTTTAAAGTTTTAATATAAAGTAAATAAAAAGTAAAATAAGAATAAAAAAGATAGTAAAATATACTTACTAAAGTCTTTAAATACAATACTAATCTTAGTAATATAAGTATTTAGATACTCTATAGTAGACGAAAGAGAAGTATTCTTTTTATACTCTTTAATAAGAAAGAGATACTCTAAGTCTATACTATTCTCTCTAAGTAGTTCTATTAAAAGTTAGTAAAAAGATTTTAAATAAAATAATAAAGATAATAGAGTATATACTTACTAAGAGTAGAAGAGTACCTAGTACTATTATAGTACTTAAGTCTAGCTAAGTAATAGATAATACGTAAAGTATTTAGATAGTTTATAATAAAAGAACTAGACTCTAAGTCTATTTTCTTATAGTTATTAATTATAGCTTTAATAGTAGAGTCTAACTTAGTAGACTTTACTATAGAGCTATTATTAACAAAGCTAGTAAGAAAATAAACTTTAGAAAAGCTAGGCATTTTCTATAAATACTAATAAAAGTAAATAGAAAGTAGATATAGTTATAAACTATAGTAAAGATATATAGTAAAGTAGATAGTAAAGTAGATAGTAAAGTAGATAGTAGAGTAGATAGTAGTAGATAGTAGAAGTGTTATCTACTTTAATCTAGAAGTAGAGAGCGTACTCTTATATATCTCTTTCTCTTTCTTTTCTCTACGTACGCTTACGCATAAACTACGCTATTTTAGACTCTAACACTAGTATATTTAGAATCTAAAACGCTTGTTTTATAAGCGTTAATATTAATACTTCTAACACTAGTACGTTTAGAATCTAAAACGCTTATTTTATAAGCGTTAATATCTAAAACAATTCTAAAACTAGTCTAATACTAGTCTAACACTAGTATGTTTAGAATCTAAAACACTAGTTTTACTAGTGTTAGAGTCTAAAATAGCGTAGTTTATGCGTAGATAGACGTAGAGAAAGAAAAGAGAAAGAGATATATAAGAGTACGCTCTCTACCTCTAGATTAAAGTAGATAACACTTCTACTATCTACTACTATCTACTACTTACTACTATCTACTTCTATCTACTACTATCTACTACTATCTACTACTATTTATCTTTTTACTACTATTTATTTTATATATTATTCTTTTTTAAAAGATTTTATATAAGTAAAAGTAAATACTTAGATATTTAAGTCTTAGTACTTTATCTACTATCTTTTCTTTTATATTTAGCTATTACTAGCTAGAATTCTATTTTAGTATTAGCTATTATCTAGCTTAGTAAGCTAGTCTTACTACTAGATTACTATACTACTTTTTAGTTAGTACTATCTCTACTAGTTATTATAGCTAGTACTAGTTACTTTTTTAGTTTTAGTATTAGCTTTTATCTAGCTTAATAAGCTAGTTTTATTATTAGATAGTTATACTACGTTTTAGTATTATCTACGTTATTAGTTATACTAATTACTATATCTATTTATCTACTAGTATTTTATATCTTCTAAAATGTCTACTTCTAGATCTAGAAAAGTAGATATTTTATCTAGTAGTTTTACGTTACCTGCTTTAGAAGATAGTTTTTATTTATTTAAAGATAATCTATTTACTAGAGAATTACTACCTTTAAACTCTAGTAATAGTAATAAAAATAGAATTAAAATAGACTATACTAATTATACTTATAGTACTTTATCTAGTTAGCCTATTAATACTACTAATTTAAAATTGCATTATAAGTATAAACATAGAAATTTAATACATACTAGTAGTAATATAGATAATATAGAAGAAAGTAGTTTTAGTTTAGATATAAATAGTAGTTTTAGTACTACTAGCTCTTCTAGTAATTCTAATCTATTTAATAGTACTATACGTAAAAGACCTAGTTTTATACTATTTAATAAAGAAGAATATAGAAGTTTTCTTTTAAAGTTTATTATTAATAATAATCTACCTTTTAGAATAGTAGAAAGTAATAGTTTTAATAATCTTTTAAAGTTTCTTAAAGACGATATACCTACTATAAGTAGACGTAGTATTAAAGAAGATTTAGATAAGCTATATAATAAAGAATTTAATAAAATTAAAAAGAAGTTAGCTAGTAATATAAGCTTCTTTTCTCTTACTTTAGACAAGTGGAGCTCTAGTAATAGTATAGACTTTTTAGGTATAACTATTAGCTTTTATAATAATTCTTTTAACTTAGAAAGCTTCTTAATAGCTTTTGAAAATCTAGAAGACTACGAGAGCTATACAGGTATAATACTATATAATTTACTAGATAAAGTATTAAAAGATTTAAATATAAATAAAAGAATTCTATCTATTACTAGAGATAATGCTAGTTCTATTACTAGTTTAGTACAAGAACTAAAAGAAAATTATAATACTAAATATAAAATAGAAATTATAGATAATAGATGCGTAGCATATATTTTAAACTTAATTACTAATAGCTTTTTAACTTATTTATGTTTTATACCTAGTAATACTATAGCTTATAATACTAAAGTTAAAAATCTAATTAAAGATAATAGAGACTATAGTTTATTATATAAAGAATATACAGATCTACCTAATCTAGTACGTAGTATTGTTAATACTATTAAATATAATATTTACTTTAAGAATAACTTTAAAAAACTAGTAAGACAATATAAAAAAATAGATTATAGTACTTTAGTAGGCCTAGAAAGACTAGTTAAAGATAATACTACTAGGTAGCTATCTACATATAATATGCTAGATAGATTTATCTATTTTAAAGAAGAAATAAATACTTTATTAACTAAGGCTAAAGAAGAGCCTAATAATAGAAGAAAAAACTTTAAAATAGATAGATTTAATATTATAGAAGTAGAGTAGAATTATTTAATATATATAAGAGATACTCTAGAGATATTTAGAAAACCTACTATTAAATTTTAAGCAACTAGTTATTCTACTAGCTATTTAGTAATACTGTATATAACTAGACTTCTTACTAAACTAGAAGATATTACTAGAAATAATACTACTAATATTAACTATAATATATTTATAGAAGTAGCTATTAAAGAAGCTATAAATAAATTACTAGAGTATTATCTTATTAAAGATACTAGAGTAATTAATACTAAAGTAAAAGATTTATATATAATAACTACACTAAATCTGTAATTTAAGCTTAATATCTTTAGAACTCTTAGTTATAGCGAAGATATAATAGAACTAATAAAAGACTTATTATATAGTATATACTTTAAATATAGAAATAATTATATCTTTAATACTAATAATAATAATAATAATAATAATAATAGTATAGATATAGATATAGAAGCTTCTAATCTAGATATAGATTATAGTAGCGATAACAAGTTTTATAAAGATAATAGTATAACTATACCTAAAGAAGAGCTAGAGATCTATCTAGAAGAAGAAGTAATTTTGCAAAATATAAGTATAATAGATTACTATAACGCTAATAAACAAAAGTTTCCTATCTTATATAATATAGCTAGAGACTATTTAGCTATTTCTTCTTCTTCTAGTGCTAGCGAAAGCGAATTTAGTAAAGCTAGTAGTATAGTAACTAAAGCTAGAAATAGATTATTACCTAATACTATTAAATAATTACTTTGTTTAAAATCGTAGAATAGTATAAGTCTAGAAGAACTAGAGATTAACGATAATATAGATCTAGATCTAGAATCTAATTATAGTAGTAGTTCTAGTAATAGTACTATTATAGACTAAGATATAGCTTATATAGTTTTCTATTTTCTTTCTTTTTTCTTTTTTTTCTTTTAGGTAGTATTAGATAGATAAAGCTTTATATAGATTAGTTAATACTATTAGATTTTCTTATATACTTTTATTTATTTATTCTTTTTTATCTAACTATACTAACTAGACTAATAGATAGTAATAAAACTAATTTAGTATATATAATATAGCTATTTCTTATATAAAGCTTAATACTTTACTTAATTACTATTTTACTTTATTAGTAGTTTACTATACTACTAGTTACTTATATTATTACTTAACTAAAATATCTACTTACTATAATACTAAGTAGCTAAATACTATTAATTATTACTTATATACTATTTTTGTTTTATTATTTTAATCTAACTATATTAACTTAATTTTTAAGTACTAACTATTACTTTATATATATATCTAAATATTATTATCTTATATCTAGTAAATCTTTTTAATATATAAGTTTCTTATTACTTATTAGTATTTATATCTATTACTATAAATACTTATAAATACGTTATACTTTTATATATTTAATAAACTTTTTATAATTTAATAAGTTTACTTATTTAATAGTATTTATACTTACTTTTTTCTTTTCTTTTAATACCTTTAGTATTTAGCTTAGTAGAGTCTACTATTAACGTATACTTATACGTTATTTTTATACTAGCTAGTAACTTTATAAAACTTAGCTATATCTTTTTACTTTAAACTTTAGATAATATTTAAATATATTATCTCTTTTATTAACTTTCTTTTTAAGTATACTCTATATACTCTTACTATTAAAAACTTTACTACTACTATATAATTTACTATATCTATTTTTAAACTATTTAGTTTCTTTATAAGTTTAAACTAAGACTATTATCTACTTTTTTTTATACTTTAGTTACTAAATACTTCTAGTACTATTTATATTTTATATATATCTAGACTTTAGTTACTTACTATATACTATATACTTTCTTTCTTATTTAATTTATACTTTAATAGTAAATTAAAATTTAATAGTTTAATAGCTTTTAGTTTAAGAAAAGCTTATATAAAGTATACTAGTCTAAACTAAAACTTTTAATCTAAACTATACTTTAAGCTAAACTTACTTTCTACTATTTATATATACTTAATAATATAACTCTACTAGTAAAGCTATATATATAATTATGTTTATTTTAATATTTCTAAGCTTTATTAAAAGTTTATTTTTAGATTAATATTTATATCTTTTTATACTATATATAGATTATAATCTAACTATTTATTAATTATATATTTTAGTTTTAGCTAATTACTATATAGTACTTATACTCTTTTCTAGAGCTATATATATATTAAACTACTAAGCTATAAGATATATAACTATTTACTAGTACTAAAATACTCTATTTAAAGTTTTAAACTACTACTTTTATAACTAATATAATAATATACTATATAGTTACTATCTTTATTAATATACTAAGTAATAAAATAAATTATTAACTTTTTACTAAAAGTAATAATATATTACTTAGTCTAGTTATTTAAATATAAAGTTTTAAAAAGATTTTTATATTATTTTTTTATTATTCTTACTTTATAGAACTATATAAGCTATATACTATAGATAAAATATATAAATAATATATCTATTATATATATATACTTATAAAACTTAAAGTATTAGAGATACTATTATATATAGTAGCTATACTTAAATATATACTATAAAGTAAGAAAGATAAAAATCTCTAAGTCTTTTGTTACTAATTAGTAATTTAGTAATTACTAAGTATTACTAAATTAGTAATTACTAGTTAGTAATTACTAACTATTAGTAAGAAGTTAGCGTTAGTAATTACTAACTTTTTTTTACTTAGTATTACTAATTTAGTAATACTTAGTAATTACTAAATCACTAACTCCCCCAACCATGATGCTAGACCCGGGAAGCGGGAACCCCTCCACGCCGTCATAGCCGCGGCCGTTGACCAGCAAGTTTGCAATTCCGCATCCTCATCGACGATACATTCCCATGTACTCTTTTCGGACCGGAGACATCCAGCACTGGGACCCAAAGTTCGCATGCCCCAGCGGCTAGCCATAACACCAAAGGCAACTTTGATGCGTTGGTGTTTCGTGACGGTGCTGAGGCCCTCCTCAACATACCCCTCACTCAAGACACCCTCAGCTCAGACGCCTCTGCCCCAAGTAAATTCTCCGCAAATCCAGACACGCTCCTACGGCAGATCTCGCCGCCGATCCTGTCCGAAAACTAACATACATACCCGCTCAACACCATACCGAGTCTTATGCTGCGTCTCGCTCTTGAGCGAGCGAGTTGAGCGCCTGTCACTGCGGCAACGCAGAAACGGTCGCCGACAGTATGACGAGTTTACCGCCACTATCGTAACCACACTGCACTCCACTCTGCAACTCTACCGATAATCAGCCAACTAAAGCTTACATCTGACCCTCTACGTGCGAACAAATAAAAACACATTCTTTTTGATCCACCCCGTACTCTACCTCACCGAACAACGGCGAAAGCGCAAAGAACCACCACACTAGATCACGATGTCCCAAAATCTGAAACACATCTGGGTGGAGTCGTACGCAGTTCCCAACCACCCACAACCACGCACGCACAAAGGAGCGGTAAGCAGAAAAGGCACCAAAACAGCAAGCAAAGAAAAAAAATCAACGTGTACCAACACCAGCGGTCAACCCAATAAGCGGGCCGCTCCCGGCAATCAATCGGTGTCCTTTGCTCCGTTCACACCAACAGCCCGTCCGTCTCATCCCTCCCCCACTTCCGCTACACACCAAATCCCAACACGTGCACACTTCCACCACAACACCCACATAACAATCCGCATTCTAGACCCTTGATTCCCACATTTCTCGCCTGCCTAACACGTGCAACACACCGGTAGATCGTTATCTCCAAACGAAACGGCGCATCTGCAGCTGTCAGGCCAGGTCATGCGCGGTAGGTGCGGGTAAGGCGACGCGCGGGTGTACCAGGGTGAAAGGAAAACACAGTGACAGGGGCGATGAGGGGCATAGGGGACCGGGTATGCTGGTATAGGGACAGCGATCATAGTAGATGGGAGGAGGTCAAGCGGGAGGTTTTGTGCTGTTGCGGTTTAGTGGCGGTGCCGATGTATGCATGAAGTGACAGGGCTTGGGGCGTTTTCTTTCACGTGTGTTATGCGAGTATGACTGGAATTATGAGGTGGGTTTGCGTGGTGGGGGATGTGTATGGTAGCCGGTGGGTGTTTTGGCGATGGGAACGCGGTATGCGGAGGGAGGCGTGTGGACTGTGGATACGTGTGTTGAGGGGACTTGATGGTAAGCGATTGGTTGGGGGGTGGTGTTGTTGGATTGGACGGTGGCTTGGCTATTGCTATCTGCACGTGAAGATGGTGGTAGAAGTATCAAATCAATCATAACATAGAGGTGATACAGTAAACATATAAGCACGATCAAAAGTGAAGTAGTTTGAAGTGGCATGATTTGTTGTGTTTGGACAGGGCAGTTCTTTGTATGTACTATCATCACATGTCGACATAGGCAATTCGCACTGTACCACTAATGGTGGTTTACTCCTACAACATGTCACCTCGTTCATATCATCCAAGTTCTTCAATGCTAGGTTGGGGTCAGCATGAGATCGTGAGGAGTCACCAGTTGCACTTACGTCGACATCGTCCCAACCACGACCCTTTACGTTTGCCAACTCGTCCATCGACATAACATGGCCAGTTGTGACTGCGACATCCTGTTAGTAGTTGCCCAGAGCATTAAAAGGGAATAAAAACATACAGTAGCCAGCTTGAATCTTAGCATCAATCTCGACACGACTATCCGCCGGGATCATATCGTCGGGAATGGGTACACGCTCATGGATAGGAATGCCTTGATCGACAATAGCATCGTGCTTCATGTTGGACATGCTGAGCATCCTGTCGATCTTGGTGATACCCAGCCAGTGCAGGATATCTGGCATCAGAGCCTGGAAGCGCATGTCCTTGACACCGGCAATGTTCTCGGTGCGCTTGAAGTACTCGCTGGCACGGTCTTCGCCTCGCTTTCTGGCGTTGTAGACGAGGTATTTTGTGACCTCACCCAGAGCACGGCCTTCCTTGCGGAAGTAGATGACAACACCGCTGCCACCCTTCTGGGCCTCTTTGACTGCTTCTTCAATACCGAAAGTCAGGTAGGGGCGGCATGTGCAGATGTCAGATCCGAATACGTCACTTCCGTTGCATTCGTCGTGGATACGAAGAGCGAGCTTCGCGCTGGGGTCGGACATCTTTGCTGGGTCACCGAAGATGTAGACTGTTAGACCGCCAATAGGAGGAAGGAAGAGCTTGATGTCGTGACGGGTGATGAGCTCTGGGTAGGAACCACCAGTCTCTTCGAACAGTGTCCTGCGCAAAGTTCCCTCGTCTTTCGAATACGTTAGTGGATGTAGTCAGAAATGCGTTTCGACCCACTTACCAATGTTGAAACGCTCAGCAACACCAGGCAGGTACCATACAGGCTCGACTGCGACCTTGGTGACCGCAACCTCACCAGTCTCGTTGACACAAATCTTGCCATCGGGAACGAGCCTGCCTTTCCTTACACTCTCCTCAAGTTCTGGCACTTTCATGTGTGCTCTGGTGATGGCAATGGTAGGTCTGATCTCAACATCGTCCTTATCCATGGTTTCCTTGTACAGCCAGGGTGCGAGATGGCCGTAGGGGTCCATGGCCACGATCTTCTTTGGGTCGCTCCATTGCGGGAAAGGACCAATCTTTGCGGCAGGTTCAGTGTTGGTGAAGTCTGGCTTGTGTGTGATGTCGAGATTCTTGCTGGCAACAGCAAGGGCGTTGTAGATGGAGTATGAGCCACCATGAGCACCGATAGCTACGAAATGTTAGAAACTAAATGTATAGTCGTTTAGATGTACGTACCGTTACGTCTTCGGATAGTGTTCGCATGTCTTGACACAACGACAGGGCCACGAACGGCAGGGTCCTTGGCACCCCACTGCATTGGCAACGGGTCGACACCGGCTTGGCCGGGATACGAAGTCAAGATGATCTTTGAAATCTTGGATACACTCGTGCGACGTGGTTGGGCATCAGCATTTGAAGGTGGCTGCTCATACTGCTCGCTAACAGCTTCTACGGACTTCTCTGGCTCAACTTCCTTCGCCTTCTCGCCGTCCAGCTTGCCATTGGCAGCTTCACTTGCTGCCTCGTCCTTGATTTGCTTGATGCCTGCCAGCATGTTTACACGGCCGTTGATCTTGTCGACTGAAGCTGCCAGTACGGAGTTCTCCGAACGGAGCGCCTTGAGCCCATCGAGAATCTCCTTGAGGACAGCATCGCTGGTGGTGCTTTCAGTAGACATGTTTGGTAATGGAAAACCTCATACAAAGTAGTACAGGATCTCTGATCTTAAAGGCAAATAGCAATCGCGATTGCTGCGTTGGTATCGAGTCGTGAAACAAAGACCGGTGAGCTCCGGTGGTAGGACGAACACGCAAGATGATGTAGAAGTGGGGAGCGGACAGAGTCACAAACACAACTTTGAACAAACGTCAAAGGGGACCAGAAAGATCCAGAGAAGGAGGAGAAAGAGGGAAGAGGAGGATCAACGTGGTCAGATATTAGGAGCTCGCCGGCGGTGGCAGCAGCGAACAGCTGACTACACACGTGCATGATGGTCGCGGCGAGCGCTGATAGGAGCGGGGGCGCTTATCGGCTATCGACGTATGCGGCAGCTGCAAGGGAGCGACAGGGATCTTGGCGGTCGGAACCACGCGAGACTCGAGACGCATTCAAGCCAAACTCGCGATTTCGCGTCACTGCACACGACACCGGCGCGACAAGCACCAAACACGGCTCTGGAGATCCCCACCACAATCGCTACTTAATAATTACGTGTACACACACCTTCCCCATC
This sequence comes from Alternaria ethzedia, assembly GCF_023757985.1. Lineage (NCBI taxonomy): Eukaryota > Fungi > Ascomycota > Dothideomycetes > Pleosporales > Pleosporaceae > Alternaria > Alternaria ethzedia. Next base: position 12,230 of record NW_026056252.1, read on the forward strand.
TGGCGACTCTAACCAACGCGAAAAATGGTGCGTTCCTCCCGGCTTCACGGTATCGCAGGCGCAAACTAACAGCAATGACAGGGCAAGCGCAAATCCTCCAGCAAGCCTCAAGGCCCCAAGAAGGCAGGCTCTACCCTATCCTCCCGATGCCCCGCCAACTAACACCCCTGTAGAAGGAGAAACTCCCGACCACCTTCCAATGTCTCTTCTGCAACCACGAAAAGTCCGTCAGCGTCTCCATCGAGAAGAAGTCGGGTGTCGGCAACCTGCAATGTAAAGTCTGCGGCCAGACCTTCCAGACCAACATCAACTACCTCAGCGCGCCCGTCGACGTGTACGCCGACTGGATCGATGCGTGTGACGCCGTCGCGAAGGAGGCAGCCAAGGGCAGCGTCGAGACGGCGCGGAGTACAAATCGCATGGGCAGGATGCCGACGGCGCACAATCAAGAAGACGACGACGGCGACGGCGGCTTCATCGAACACGACGAGCCTGACGCTGAGGGCGAGTACGCGGACTGAGTCGCCAGGGGCCATCGCGCGAGGACGACCAGGCGTGAAGGCTTCAGGCCTTGTATAATACACGGGAACATGGGGAGCGGATCATGGCTTGCACGGCGTTTAGGATACCAAAAAGGGTCCGCAGATTCACGGTGGCGTTTCATTATCGTCGTCAGCGTCAGGCTGAGTGTGTTCACGGTTAGCTGAGCGCAGCCTGTAGAAGTGTACACAGTAATCAAGCGTGTACATCAATGACCCTGGTACGCCTATAATCATGTGGTTTTCTTTGAACGAAACCATGCTACTACATGCCCAACTAAACCTAAGCCGCCCTGCGCCCAGCAAATGCTATCGATGAACCGGAGATGCTGTTGAATGCTTTACATGGTGTAGAAACGGTCACCAAAGTCACCCAGTCCAGGGACAATGTAGCTACACTTCATATTAGTATGGAGCGGTTAGGAGATGGGAGTAAACATACTTCTTCTCGTCCAGACCCGCATCAACAAAGGCAGTGACTACCCTCACCTTGGGGAACTTATCCGCAAGGTTTTGTGCGCCTTCTGGGCTGGCAATGAGGTTGAGGAAGAGAATGTGCTCCTCTGGCACGCCCCGCGACTTGAGCACATCGATCGCCATGAGTGCCGAACCACCTATCTCCATCAGCAGTGCTTACGCAAACACGCCTTGTGTACTTACCAGTAGCCAGCATAGGATCCAGCAACAGGACCCATCTGTCGGCAATGTCCTCGGGCAACTTGTCGTAGTACAATTTCGGCTTACTAGTCTCCTCGTCCCGCTGAATCAAAATCTTTCCAATACGTACGCTCCTACAGCAGTCCCTCAAACCCTGCTCCATAGACTCTCCCGCACGCATAATCGAGACACCACAGATCTTGCCCTCGAACTTGACACCGGAGTAGGTGCGCCCTACTGGGGTGGTGATCTCCTGGGACTCTGTTGGCAGGTGGTTGAGACCTTCTTCGACAAGCAAACGGATTATGCGGTTGCTGTAGAAGATAAAATCTGCGCGGCCGGTATTGCGATCACGTATCATGCTTTGAGATTGTTAGTTGAGGTAATGATGCCCGACCATGGTGTTAGTCATGGTTCACGGGGCTCTTACGTGAGCAATGCTATCAGCTGAGGGGATTGGGGTAGGATGTGGACATTGGCCTGCTTGAGGGGAGTTGAGACGGTAGCTGTTGGTTTCAGATTTGAGGGACGGTATTCGGGGCCCAGGGATTGGGAAGGTGGATGCGAGTCGGAAGACATGGTTAGGGAGAGGCTGAGGATGGTCAGTCAAGGTCACGTAGCAGAAATCTGGTAGTATGGAAATGTTTCAGAGCCAAGACACAGCATCCTAGCAGGAGCGTTTGGGAATATGTAAACGTAGTCATAGTCTAAAATGAGCTTACCGGCGCGTGAATGTGTGAGTAGAGCTTGTGGTGTTGGAACACAATTTGATATTGTGGGGTGGTAAGAATGAGATGGAGGTGAGAGCAAGACCAAACGATAGAGCAGACTTTTATCAATGGATACGATGTCCAGATAAGAGGCAGGAAAGAGGAGCTGGAGCGTAGGTGGGCTAACAGTCTAGGCTCGTGACCGTCGGCGAAGTCCTTCACTCTGTTTGGGAAGGAGCAACCCATGCCCCGCTGTTTAGCGTGCCTGTCGTTCGGGACCCTGCTTGGATCACCAGCCACCATGCAAACAGCCGCTTTGAGCATTTCACTGTGACTATGATGAAGTCGCGACAATGAGAGAATAGGTTTGCGGTGAGCGAACGCGTGGACCGACGCTATCAAGCTGAATGAGAGCGGGTGCCGAGACAAGCCATCCACGGTCCCTGGTGCCACCCGCCTGCTGCGAGATGCGCGTCTGAGCCAACTTTGGGAGCGTCACCACAACACGCCTACGCACCGACATGGCCACGACCATGTTCGCCAATTTCACGTCCGGCGACCGTCGCAAGAAAGTCTACGGCAAATCCGCGCGTCGCTCCACCCTGCCGCCGCCCCTTCCTGATTCCAACGATGATGCGCCGCCATCCCCAGACCGACCGCGGAAACATCCCGCAGCCGTGAACGGCTCGCTGAAGAAAGCCGGAGACACATTGAAGGCCAGCACGGGTCTGGAGAATGCGCGCGCAAGGTCCGACGATGTCGACGTCTTCGATGTGCCCTCCGACGACGACTTCCTGTCGCGCCCGAAGCCCGCGAAGAAGATAATAGCGAAACGTCGGGCACCTGAAGCAGGCTTGGAAACCTCAACTTCTTCTAGAGGGGAGGCCGTGGTGGCATCCAAGAAGCCAGCAAAAGCTTCACAGCCATTGCGCAAGCCTGACGATGCGAATACTGCCACCGTAAAGAAGACGCTGCCAACGCCCGCACAGGCACCGCCACCGCCATCCTCGGATACGATCGCACCTCGGACACTACGCGGGAAGACGCCTCAGCCTGTGGGAGCACAGAAACAGACGGCAAGGGACCCGGAGTCATCACAGAGGCCGGTGGCCAAGGCAAAGGCGTCTTCCGAGACGACGGCCGTTGCGCCGACAGCTACCAAGGCTCAGAAGAATGCGAAGATAACCTCGGCACTACCTGCGAAAAAGACGGCAGGAAAAGCTCTTGCCAAACCGACCGATGACCTCGCTGTGTTCGATATACCGATGTCGGACGAAGAGGCTCCGCCAACTGTCAAAAAGATCTCACGTCAAGCTCCGCAGACAGCACATAAAGAGCCTCCCGGGAAGTCCAAGACAACATCGGAAGAGTCTCACAAGGACACTACCGAGTCGGACGAGTCGAATGCATCGAACAAGCGAAAGCGCAAAGGGTCTATGTCGTCCACTGCCACAGTGGCTACGCCAGTGGTACAACAGACGACTGAACAGACGGCGCATCAGCGGAGCCGGAAGGTTCAGAAGAACGAAGAAAGTGCTTCACCGGGGCATGCATCACTATTGCAGCCCGTCGCAGGCGCAACACGGAAAACGCAACCGCCAGCGCTGGCACTCAACAAACCGACAAGGACGAGGCAACGTACCGTACCCGTCATGGCACCGCGAAAGATGGTCAAGGGCCAGTCCTCTCCTGCTACTCTGAGCGGCATGATACCGAATCGCCAGGCCCCCAGGCCATCTCCTGTCAAGAAAATCCCAGACGTGCCTGAGATGGAAGACGAGACTATGTATGACATACCAGATCCGTTGACCACCCCTGTTCGGAAATCCAGACCTGTCGTACCTGGCTCCGTGACACCGCGACAGAGGGATCTCTTCAGCGGCTTGCTAAGCGATTCATCGTCCTCTGCTACACCAATGCCAAGCCTGGCGAACTTACAGCTGACGGATCGCAAATCGAGATCACTCATCGGTAACCTGGCAAGATCAAAGTCTGATGTCACTCATAGTGCCAAGGCCCGTAGGACTAGACTCATTGACACTCTTAAACCAACCGAGACTAGCTCGGACGATGACGAAGAAGACAGCAGCAGCGATGGTGGAGAAGAGTCGGAGGCAAGCTCAAAGCATCCTACGTCTGCAAGAAGATCTGTACGAGAAGTCGGAAAAGATCAAGCTTCGACGACGTCCTCTGACGACATGGATGTGGACAAGCAAGCAAACGCGGAGTCACAAACATCGCAGACAACGTCTGGTTTCGGCATGCGTCCAAAGCTCACTTACGCAATGGCGCGGTCGTACCTAAAGGAAGACAATCCAGAGGATGACCTACTGATCTCGATGGATCTAGACGATGGCTTTGGGTCTCAGTCCCAGATGGATACCAGATCTGTATCCGAGGATGACCCCGAGCAGAACAGTCAAGCACAGGCTCAACAAATTCACGAGCTCAAGACACGGGGGCGTAACATGATCATCGGATATGAGATCGAAATGATGATCGGAGACATATCCGTTACCAACAGTAAGAGTATGAGGCGTAGCGCAATGATCGATCTGTGCACCAAGATGGCCGATGAGACGTTCTGTCATCAGCTTGTCGACTCGGCTCTGGCCCATCAGTTCTTCCAGAACATCGCTGGCGGTCGCGAGATTATCTTCGACTTTGTCGCTGCCGTCGCCACAGTATTTATCCTCCGTACCAACCCTACCCACTCTGTCCTAGACGAGTTGCAGGAGACCGGCAGTTTCGCACACTTGATCGAGCTAGCCAGCAATGATGCGGATATCAAGGAGATCGCCAAAGATCGCAAGTCGAACATGTCAAAGATTGCTAAGGAATCGGTATTCACGTTTCGCACCCTAGTCCAGCAAAGCTCTATCTGGTCATCCAGCATAGTACAGAAGATATCTCCCCAGCTTGTCGCTCTGAAAGCTATCGAGCTGCTCATCATTGGTATGCGGAAGGCTGGCAATGCTGATAGGCTACTTGATCAGACGATGATCTCCCAGCTCGTTGAGATTGCTTCGAAATCGAATGACCGGTTGCAATCGGGCAAGGAGGGAAGCGCGGACAAAGTATGCCTGGAAACAGTACTTTCCATACTGGAGTCAATTTCTGCCACAAGGCAGATCCAAGCCTCCTGGCCGACTGGTGTGCTTCAGCGTATTGCGGGCTTTATGCCTCGGTTCTTCCAGCCTGACAGCGCTGCATCAACTATGCTCGCTGTCAAGCTATGTATGAACTTGACGAACAACAAGCCGAAAGCTTGCCAGCCGTTCTCAGCCATGGCTTTTGTGCAGCCATTGACGCAATCTATCATTAGAAAGTTTGAGTCAATCAGTACGGGGCTCGCGACGGAAAAGCGGACAGAGGTTTTGGATAGTCTCATCTTGAGCTTGGGTGCTTCCATCAATCTTGCGGAGCTGAGCGACGAGATGAGGCTTAACGTCGCTGATCAGATTGACGCTCTGGTCGCCATCTTCCTGGAGGGATCAAAGCGTGCTTCACAGGTACGTACGCGTTCAGAAGTCATGCTTTCAATAATGCTAACCCTGCTTTAGGCTGCTTCTGTGGAAGAATCGCATTCTGGTGTAGCCATCGGATATCTTGCCGTGCTCCTTGGGAATCTGAGTCTCAACGACCAGATAAGGGCAAAGGTCCGCAAGCTGCTACCGAACAAGCGACTTGACACCCTTGTCGATAGCATCAAGGAATTTGTCCGTGTGCACCAACATGTTGACCAGAAGGCAGGAAATCTTGAGGGAGCAGAGGGTCAAGAGGCTTTGCAGTCCTACACGGCGCGCCTCATGCTTGTCGTGGAACGGTTGCAGAATGCGAGCACTTGATGGTGCAGAGATGCAGAGGCTTGACTCCGGTATCCCGCCTGGGCATTGATTTATTACTGATCAGACGCACTTTGCCTTTACTTGATTATCTCTCGGGTCGTTTACCATTGGGCAGCAAGTCGTTTCCCTCTTGACAGGTAGGTTCTTATTGGTTAGGCCTTTAACGGCTATGGCATGATACCCCGAATTACGCGTATGCGGTCATTGCTGGGAAGGGATCGCTTGTATTGTATATAAAGATTTCGATACCCCAGCATCTTGGACAGAGATGTGGATAGTAACGGTCGTGCAGCGAGGCTCTTCAGGCTAGCAAATGACCCGTAGCAGTTATATGAGAAATCTGCAAGCTTATACTGATTGAGCGACATGTCGTCTATTCGTCGCCGCTATCCGCTCGTATTCCCATCGCGTAGGCAGTAGAGGCTAAATGAAGGCTTGTAACCTCGCACGTACCCGTCCGTAAGGCTGCACCCGACCCAGAAGGCCGGCTCAAGTGACGCAACAGCCGGCATGTGGAGTGGCTCTGCCGTCGGGGCAATTTGCGAGATGCCTTCTACAGAACTTCCATGCAGCGGGCGTGTAATATCCGGGCGAGCAACATTTTTCACTTTTGCAACGACTTGCATGTGATGGTTTCGCCTTGAGTCAAGAACGCCCGACATCATTTCGGCTAAGTTGTATGCTCGGGGCATCGGGAAGGGCAGCAATAGTTTCTGACATTTCGGAGGTTCTTGTGGCGCTGAGTGGTTGTAGGTGAATGGAGTATCTGCAGGTAGTGTGCTGGACAGGTTTGCGCTAGGCTCGAGACGATTGGCAATACGTAAATGAATGCTTCGAGAAGCTCTGGATTCGTCGGCTACGGGGTGCACTGTTCGGCTTGGATGGCCAGAACTGCGGAACCCAATACCAGCTGCTCGGTGCCAAACCCAAAGCGATATATCATGGTTGCCCAACTTTCATATGCGGACGCGAGTCGTTGCTGCTATATCGAGATGGGAGCCGGCAGACATGACGGCATCAGCACCCGGTCGGGGACTTTTTTTCGTGAGCAACGCCTGCTCTTCACCTACAACTCTGGCACGACGCTCGCCGAAGTTTGCCTCGAACCATACATCCTCACGACAGTAGCTACAGCGCTCGGGCCAGTGAACCAGCTTGTTCGTGCCACACGCACCCATCACCTGCAGCTAGACGGCGTCATTCCGGGCTGGAAGCTAGCTCCTACAGGCAATTGGCAGGTCCGAAGCACCAAACGCAACCTAGGCAGCTACATCGCAGCGGTGGACTGAGACAGCCAAACCTCAAACCTGGCGAGTCGTTCAGCTTCCTCACGACCTCTTCCCAAACCCAGCAGCAAGATGGCGCCCCCTCCCAAGCAGAGAAAGGTGGCCATTGTCGGCAGCAGAGCCGTCGGTACGTGGTTGCCCGAAGCTCGCGCAGGCTTCACATGCAAGTACCAACAAACAGCATACTGACGCGAGGGTGCACAGGCAAGTCGAGTCTGACGGTGCAATTCGTCGACGGGCACTTTGTCGACAGCTACTACCCGACCATCGAGAATACTTTCAGCAAGATGATCAAGTACAAGAACCAGGACTATGCGACTGAGATCATCGATACGGCTGGCCAGGTACATGAGGTTTTCTTTTCCCCCGCGTCGCGAAGCTCAGCCCAGGTCGACGCCCCACCTGTGATGCTTCACGCGCGTCTCTGCTGAGCATGCCATGCCGTGCACCTCAAGCTGTTACTGAGCACCCGCTGACTCGGGTACCGCCTTCCAGGATGAATACAGCATTCTCAACTCCAAGCACTTTATCGGCATTCATGGCTACATGATTGTCTACTCGGTTGCCAACAAACAGAGCTTTGAGATGGCGCGCATCATTCGCGATAAGATCCTGAACCACCTTGTGAGTCTGACATGTGACACGCTCCGCGCCACTGCCTAACCACCCCTCACACTAGGCCGTCGAATGGGTTCCCCTCGTCATCGTGGGCAATAAGTCTGACCTGCGTCCCGAACAACGCCAAGTCACGCCTGAAGACGGCAAAGCCCTCGCCGCCGAGTTCAAATGCGCCCACACCGAAGCCAGCGCGCGCTACAACGAGAACGTACAAAAGGCCTTTGAGCTTATGATTGCGGAGGTGGAGCGGTCCCAGAACCCTGGTGAGCCCGCTGGCGGCAGCAAATGTACAGTCATGTAATTCCAAGATTCTTGACTGACATGAGCGCGTGTACCAGTCGGCGTGGACAAATACCCGGCCCTCCAGAAGGAGCGCGAGGACAAGGAGAAGAAGCGGCGGAACAGTGCGCACCTCCTCAAGCACCCGTTTGACCATCTCACGAACGCGCTCAAGAAGAAGTAAGAGGAGGTATACTTTTGTTTGGTTGTTGTAGATGGCATAGACGGTGGCTGACTTGTCGCGATGATTCTTTTACGCGTTCTGGGTTTTCACTATCCTCATGGAAGGCAATAGTGTGTAATGGCGTAATGGTGTGAGCGGCGGTGTAATAGGCGTTATTATCTGGTATTCTGGGGTTCAAGCTGTTTGTCAATGACGATGTTTCATGGCTGTAGTACTACGTATCACTTTACGTTACTTTCAACAATAGACGGTATACGTTCATGTCAGCTTGAAGTTGTGTACATGAATGTTTGCGTGGAGTTCTGAAGGTCACGCCGGGCCCTGCATTTCGACTCGACAGGCTTGCGATGCACCGACCACCACCCACCATTTCTACCCACAGACCTTACAGTATTAGGAAGCTCGAAGCTTTGACGGAAAAGCTACTGCTTTCAACGGCACTTCTGTCCAGCCTACTCGATTCGGCAGTTTGAGCTTTGATGCTCTGCAAGATGTGTTTTGCCTGCGATGCTTTCCTGTAAACCTGGGCTTGGGAGATATAATCCATCTTTGAAATGCACAAATGTTGTCACATCACCGTTGCATACGTCATTCATTTCTACCTTCCCAATAAGGCAGTTTCGCATCCCGCCCATCGAGTGCAGCACTTTCAATCCGCGTGGTATCCCAGCCAAAGCAGAAAACGCCAAGCGTTCTGAACAGACTCGTCCTGATTCGCTCTAGTGCGGGTCGCTCAATCTAATCCCTGTCGCTGTTTGAGTAAGGTGCGGGACACTGATGAGTCCCGCGTTTTGAACATCTCTCGATACGAGCCTACTCACACCACACACGACGGGATCCTGCTTGTGATACGCAAGCTGAGAGACGGAAAGGATGCTCGATATGTACGTTGCCTCTTTTTTTGCGCCAGGGGAAAGTGGGGGCTGCTTGAATGCGCACGCGCTGAAGTCGGGCTTGGAGGGGCTGGAATTGCGGGAGTAGGCATGGAGAGGGCGAGATTGGAGGTTGCGTTGGGGGTATGAAGAGATATGGGCTGACATTCGCGTCTATACAGAAACGACTTCATCAAGGAGCGCGGCGGCGAGCCCGACGTATGTATTCCCCGACTCGTCTTGCGCAACATTGAATGTTATTCCCATGCTAATACTGCGACCAGAAAATCCGCGAGTCCCAGAAGAAGCGATGCGCGCCCGTAGAGATCGTCGACGAGATCATCGCAGACTTTGAAGGCAAGAGCGACTCCAAAAGTCTTGCCGGGAGGGTCACTAGAACTTACACTGGCTACAGACCACCGTCGCACACAGTACGATGCCACCCAATTCGGCTCCAAGATAAACGCGGTCCAGAAGAACATTGGCGCCAAGAAGAAGGCAAAGGAAGATGCCTCCGAGCTGCTCGAGGAAAAGAAGAAGTTGGAGGCTGAGAAGAAGGAGAAGGAGGCTGAGGCTGCTGAGAAACTGGCCAAGCTGCTCACAAAGACGAAGACGGTCGGAAACTACGTGTACAAGGACGTTCCAGTTAGCGACAGCGAGGACAACAATGCGGTTCAGAAGACGTGGGCTCCTGCGGACCGGAAAGCAGAGTTCAAGGCAGATGGCATCCCACATCACGGTGTACTTGCGCGGTTGAATGGATACGACCCGGAGAGAGGCACCAAGATTGTTGGGCACAGAGGATACTGCTTGACTGGATACGGTGTCTTCCTCAACCAAGCGCTCATCAACTACGGTCTTGAATTCCTGGTAAGCGCGCAAAGCACCGAGTTCTACAGAACGCTATACTGACATGATCATTCCCCAGTTCAGCAAAGGCTTCACACCCAACCAACCGCCCTTCTTCATGCTCCGCGACCAGATGGCCAAGACCGCACAACTCTCCGATTTCGACGAGGAACTCTACAAGGTCACCGAGAGCAAGGACAAGCCAGAGACCGACAAGTACCTCATCGCCACCTCAGAACAACCCATCTCCGCCCTTCACTCCGAGGAGTGGCTACACGACAAGGAACTGCCCATAAAGTACGCCGGATACTCCACAAACTTCCGGAAAGAAGCTGGTTCGCACGGCAAAGACGCATGGGGAATCTTCCGGATACACCAGTTCGAAAAGGTTGAGCAGTTCCTCCTCACAAACCCCGAGAAGTCATGGGAAGCTTTCGATGAGATGTTGGCCAACTCCGAGGAGTTCTACCAGAGCCTAGGTCTTCCGTACCAGGTGGTCGCCATCGTTTCTGGTGCGCTGAACAACGCTGCTTCGATGAAGCGCGACCTTGAGGCCTGGTTCCCCGTTACGGGTGGTGGAGAGTACAAGGAGCTTGTTTCCATTTCCAACTGCACCGACTACCAGACTCGCGAGCTGGAGATTAGACATGGAATTAAGAAGTTGAACGCTACGAGGAAGGAGTATGTCCACGCGCTCAACGGTACTCGTAAGTTACTCCCGGCACCCCATCTTCTCGCTTGAGAATGGAATCAGGAAACTAATTTGTGTGTTACAGTGTGCGCGACTGAGCGAACTCTTTGCTGTATCCTTGAGAACTACCAGACACCCGAGGGCTTCGTCGTTCCGGAGGTGCTAAGGAAATACATTCCGGGTCAGCCTGACTTCTTGCCTTTTGTCAAGGAGTGGAGGGCGCCTAAGGAACCTATTCCTGACAGGACGAAGTAGGTGTTTGTCGCGCTATGTGGTGACTACGAGGATGCATTGGCGAACAGCATCGTGCCGGGAGATTCAAAAAGAAAAACCGTCTGTATGTTAAGTAATAGCCTTGGCGGGTAGTGAGTAGTTCACGAACGAGATTACGAAAGAGCAATTCCACGCATCTTAGAGTGTTGAGATGTCAATGTGATCTAAATGATATCCTCCATCCCTAGAAGCCACCCTGAAGGAAACAAAACATCTCCTTCTGATCCCCTCATTCCTCCCCCCCGCCACCCTCCACCTAACCATCACCATCTCACTATCCCTCCATCTCCCCCTCAACCACAAGCCTATTCTCCCAACTCCCCAACCACCTCCACCCCCGACACACCTTATCCAGCTCTCCCAGCGCTTTATCCACATCCCCGGTATCAGTATCTGTCTTCCTCCCCTTGAACTCCACAAAGAAAACATAATGCCAATTCCTTACTCCACTCGGCCTCGTATTTATACTCGTCAGATTAATCCCATGACGTGAAAATACCGTCAGACAATTCGCCAGCGCGCCAGGATTCGAATGCTCGATGGTGAAGGTAACGAGTGATTTCCAGGTGTTTGCGTTATTAGAGCTGGTTGATGGCGGTGGCGGTGGAGTTGTGGGTGTGGGTGTGGGTGTGGTCGTAGATGGCATGGCATCATCGTCTTTCCGGCGTATGACGAAGAACCTCGTGCTGTTACCCTTCTTGTCATTGATCTCCTTCGCAAGCACATCCAGTCCAAAGAGCTCCGCTGCGATTTCACTAGATAGGGCTGCGGACTCGCCGGTTTTATCTTGACTCGCGATTTCCGCGGCTTTGCTCGTGGAACTCACGTCGTGCCTCTCAGCCGTCTTGAGGTACTTGGCCAGAAAGTTCTTACACTGGCCCCAGGCCTGTGGGTGCGAGTACAGTTTCTTGATGTGCGAGAAGGTGTTTCCGTCTTTGCCATCTCTTCCATCTCTTCCATCTCCATCTCTTTCGCCGGTACTTGAAGCATTTGAATACCCCAATAAACAGTGCTTAACAGCCACATACGCCTCTCCCGTAACAAGAATATCAGGATACTTGTTGTTTAGGTCGGCGAAGAGGTCGAGGGTGAAGACTACGCTGCCGTTTGAGCTGTTTTCAAAGGGCACGACGCCGCGGTATGCGATGCCGGATTGGACGGCGGAGAAGACGTCTTCGATTGTTATGGAGGGGGTGAGGGTTACGCGTGGGGTTGTTGGTGAGGCTGGGGGGAAGGCGGAGAGGGCGGCCTGTGGGGGGTTTTGTTAGATTGGGGATGTGGGGGTTGGGTGGTGAGAGGTTGATCTCAATGGGGGATGAGAGAGGAATACGTATGTAATCCAATTTCTGTGACGGAAGGAAGGATATACGGAAAAGTGGTTGTGACGAAAGACTGAACCAGTGACATTGTCTGTTCAAGCTGATGGCTAGATTTGAGTGGGGGAACTCAATCACCTCTATTCCGCTTTTTAATTCGACTCACCTGATGTGTGTAGCTGCCCTCAGGACCTAAGAAAGCCACGATCGGTCTCTTTTCATCTGCCATGTTTGTGCGTGGTTCCTGAGATGTTGCGAATGTACAAAGATAAATCACCAAATCTCGGAATGACGTCGGAACCCGGCATCGGCGCTAGTAAAAGCAAAGACTAACTTGTCATCCCCATGGGGCGTGTTGCGCCCTAATGTTTGTCTTGAGATTGATCGAAAGGGTGGGGTCATGTACAAAGCATTGAACGTCACGCGCATCACTACGAACACTCAATCTCATTTTCAAATCAATTTTATATTCAGCTGGAGTAGAGCGAGCGACAAGCTGACGCATATTGGGCGAGCAATCTGCCTGTCCTTCTTCCGTAAAGGACTACTTTTCAAGAGGTTCGCAATCGACAATTGACGGTAGCCACCCTTCTGGATCCCTATGCTTTCTAGTCCTTATTGTAGCTAAGTTAGAGCTTCTCAGACCGAGGTTTGAAGAGGTCGAGCCTGTATGAGGCTGCTGCCTCTCCATGCAAGCGAGAGCGGGTCGTGGTAAGAATGGTGCTGGTCGACCTTGTCAAAATTAGTCAATGGTTGCTGGGGGACGGATACTAGTCGTACATTGCAAACCCTCCATAGGCACTCCCATCTTACAATCTGGAAAGGCGAAGTGTCGTTGCTTCGACTACTCCGGCCTTGATCTCGGACACGTCTTTTTGACTTTTCGCGCAGGTAGCGGACGTTCCGTCACTCGAAGCGAGTGGGGACGCTACCTCGCAGTCAGCGAGGGCGCACAACCGTCAATCATCGTAGAATTCATCTTCATCTTCGTCGAAGTCTTGCAGTTGCTCAAAGTTGAGCGCATAACGGAGGATGGCGCCGATACCACCAAAGCCCTTGACGAACTGGTTGCCCTCGGAAGAACGGTCGGAAACAAACTCCAGGTTGGCACCAAAGTCGCGGTACTTTTCGGCGAGCCACTCAAGCATAGAGCCTTGATCGATGACTTCCATCTCTTGGCCGGTTTCCTTGTCCATGAATATGCTTCGGTCCTCTTCTTGCTGCTTGGTGGTGTGGAGGATAATTTCCGCGCCCGCAGAGCTCTTGAGAACCCAGCGAGTGATCTCCAGGTTCTCAAAGACAATCAGAGTCTCAGCAGCACCAGCCTCCAGAGCCTTCAGGGTGTCGTCGATACCGTAGCAGACCTTGCCGGAGTCCTTGGAGATGTGGTCAAAGTACTCGTTGATGAGCTTCTTCTCCTGAATGAACTTGACGTTGCTGAGGGTCTCGCCAGCCAACTCGATGGCCTGGTTGAAACCGTTCTCGCCTCCGTAGGACACGTCGACGACCTTGATGACCTTGGACTGCAGACGGTTGTCGAACAGATCGGACTGGTTGAGGTCGTTCTTGAAGTCGGCGGAACCAGCGAGAATAATACCGGCTACGTTGACCTTGTCGGCGGTGATGAAGTTCTGTACAGCCAGTTCGGCGACCTTGCGGACGTAGTTGTGGCGCTTCTCTTCACGAAGACGGGCGAAACGCAGAGCGGATTGACCACCACGGCCGTGCTTCTTGGGGAGATCGACGGAGAACCTGCACCGATTAGTGAGCTGTATGCTAAAAGGTATTGGTCGCACTCACTTGTGGACAATCTCACGCGTGTTTCCAGACAGAGTGCCAAAGAGCGCACCGTTTCCGTCCATGATGATGAAGCCAAACTTCTGATCCGACTCTAGCAGTTCGCTCAGGGCCTCGGTATGGAATTTGTTGTCGCAAAGGTATAGCGACGTGTTGATAGGCTTGAAGGGCTCGAAGTCGATGTTGATCTTGCGCTCCTTGCCTTCCGCGGTGATAATTTCACCGCAGTAGACAACGAGGCCATTGGGCGGGACCTTTGAGTAGAGCTTGAGGCGCTGCTGGGTCGAGGTAATGGCGGACAGGACGGAGAGACGGTTGACGCGCGACTTGATGTTGGAGGCGGTACCCTGGAAAATTAGTGACGGCGCCGGCGCAGGGTGTCCTGGTACTCACGAATTCTTCAGCCAACATCTTCGCGGCACGTGAAACCTGATCCTTGGGCGCTACAACGGTCAGTCTGCGGCATTTTGCTAGGTCGTCAGGTGTCACCTACGGATGATGAGGGAAATCATGGATGTGCCATTTCCGCGGGCTGCTTCGAGGCGCTTGATTAGCTTCTTGACCTTCCAGATCTCAATGTTCTTTTCAGCCTCATTGGGCTGCTCATTCTTCCCGGACGACATGGTCGCGGCGGTGGTGTCGAGGTGAGGTAGTGGTGTTGGTGGGGTCGAGAGATTTTCTTGTTCGGCGAGGGGCAAGAACAAGCGACGTAGCTGCCGACTGGCGGCGGGAGGAGGGTGGAGAGCGCGGCCTGTGACTACTGCGCGCCTTGGCTACGTGAATGCGAAAGTCTTCAGGAGAGGCAAACGGCAGCCCACTCGGCTTATGTGAATTTATTTGTCCCTGACTGTGCCCGTAAGGCAGCACAGTCACGGTAGGGCAGTCGACTGGGCGCTGACAGAGGCTCGCTTGCACGGCCACTCAGCGGGCGGCGGGCATGGTGAGCAGCAGCAGCGCATGTGCAGTAACCCGTTATCAGCGCGTGCCTTGGGTAGCTCCGGCTGGGGGCAGCTATGACGGCAGACCGGCGGGGCCGCATGAATCCCTCGTGATAGCCATCTTGACTTTCTGCGTCGTTCTATGGCAGACGTGCCTCGCTCGGCGCTTCTTTATATAATCAGGACGGTCATGGATAGCGGCTATCACCCGCAATCCACCAGGCGCAATCTCATCCCGACGATAGCCAGCTATCGACTCAAGTAGCTCCCGCCTCCCTGCAGGGTTTGAATCAACAGTTTTAGACGATATATCGCCTGGCCTGCCCCATACGTTCTTCTTGGTCGCGCCTGCTCCATCTGTCGTGACGCCCTGACGTACTCACCATGGATAACAGAGGAAAGCAGCCATCCGCCTGGAGCGCCTACGACTCCAACCGCCCATCCATCGACTCAGATACGGAGAGCCATGTGCAGTGGGACGAGCTCTCGAGGCGGCCCAGTGGAGAGAGCAATGCCGGGAGGTGGACTGGCACCGCGGGAGAGCTGCGCAGGCGGAGGTGAGCATATCGCGCCGCTCGCGTGACACTGCAGCTAACAGAAAGCAGGTCTTCCGTAGGACAGCAGATTAGCGCGCTGGGCGAAGTTGGAGGCGTCAACAGTATCAACAACTTTGCGCGATCGTGGCAGCGGGCAGCCGGCTTCTTCGAGATCACCCCCGTGCGCCCTTCCTTCCGTGTCGAGACAGACGACGAAGGCGACGACACAGAGGAGTCCGACTTCTCGCGCAGCGGACTGCCCACGCCAGTACCCGACCAACGGTCCGCCCTGCGACAGGCCTTCCAGAACGAGGGCAGACGCGCATCCGACAATGCCATCACAGACGAGGAGAATGGCGCGACCGAGCGGAGCCAGCTGCTGCCCAACGGCGTCGAACAGCGCCTGAGAGGGAGAGGGTCGAGCATCTTCCAGATCGAACCTTCGCTATCGTCACCCTTCGGCGCGAGTTATGGCACGGGATACGGCAGTCTGAGTTCGCGCGTCAACGAGTCGTCCATGCGCCATGCCGGCCGACTCTTCACAGAGCAACAGATGAAGGGCGTTGGGGAGCCAGAACAAGAACGAGAGCCGCTCCTGGTCAAGCAGGTCGAGGAGGACGGACACATTATCAACGTAGTTGTTGGTCAATCCACCCTGCCCCAGACAATCTTCAACTCCGTCAACGTCCTGGTCGGCGTTGGACTGCTCACATTGCCACTTGCACTCAAGTACTCTGGATGGCTGATAGGCATGGTTTTCCTCGCATGGTCTGCCATAGTGACTGGCTACACTGCAAAGCTCCTAGCCAAATGTCTCGACGTTGATGGTTCTCTCATTACCTTTGCTGATCTTGCCTACGTCTCTTTTGGAACCAAAGCGCGGGTAGCCACTAGTATCCTATTCTCCTTGGAGTTGCTAGCAGCATGTGTAGCGCTGGTCGTGCTTTTCGCTGACAGCATGGACGCTCTCATCCCCGGTTGGGACGTTTTCCAGTGGAAGATTGTCTGTGGGCTGATCTTGATACCATTGAGCTTCCTACCCCTCCGCTTTCTGTCATTCACATCTATTCTGGGTGTAATGTCTTGCTTTGGAAGTGAGTCAACAACTACATGCATCATATTCGTCAGCTAACATGGAATAGTCACCCTCGCTATATGGGTCGATGGACTTGCCAAACCCGACGCTCCCGGCTCCATCCGCCAGCCCATGACTCAATACCTGTTCCCCGACAACTGGATGACCGTACCACTCTCCATTGGCCTTCTCATGTCCCCTTGGGGTGGTCACTCTGTTTTCCCAAACATCTACCGCGACATGCGACACCCATACAAGTACAGGAAGGCCGTCAATGTCACCTACATCTTCACCTACTTGATCGATGTCGGCATGGCCTGCGCTGGTATCCTCATGTTCGGAGACGGTGTCAAAGAAGAAGTGACAAGCAACATCTTCCTCACCAAAGGCTTTCCTCAAGGCATATCCGTTTTCATCGCCATCTGCATCGCCATCATTCCGTTGACCAAGATCCCGCTCAACGCACGCCCTATCGTCAGCACGTTGGAAGTTCTCTTCGGTCTGGACACGCGCTCTCTGGCCATGTCCTCGTCCATTGACGGCATGAGCGGACTCACTCGAGGAGCGCTCAAGATCACCCTTCGCATCGTTACCATTGTCATCTTCGTTATCATCGCAATCGTATTCCCTTCATTCGACCGCATCATGACACTTCTCGGCAGTGTCGCCTGCTTTAGCATTTGCATCATCCTACCCTTGGCGTTTCACTTGAAATTGTTCGGAAAAGAGATATCTAGTGGGGAGAAGACGATGAACTGGGTGTTGATTGTCGTCAGCACTATTATGGCTATCATCAGCACTGTTTTTGCATGCCTGCCCAAAGAGATGATTGGGGCTTAGGAACGAAAGTATGGAGATCATGACGATGTCGGAATGATTATAGTTGTCTGGTAATGTGTTTGTTTAGTAAAAGTTTGATATCCGGGTGGTAATGGGCATGGCGTTCTTGTGCATTTGAAGGGTTGTTCTCGATATGAAATATTATTTTGCATAGCACCATGTAAGTTCAAGGTCACCAGTCTCGTAGTATGCTTCTTGAGAAGAGAGTGTGAGGGCTGTGTAGCAGTTGAAATCTGGGCGTGCAAGTGTGCAGAACAGAATTTGGGAATCATGTGACCAAGGCGCAGTGAATGGTTTGAATGGGTTTGAATATGCTTCTTGAGTGTTAGTGCGAATGGAGGCCAAACTGGACTCCGCCGCTCCACCGCTCACTTACTGGCTGCGTTTGCTCTCTCAACTTTACTCGATATCCTGCATAGACTCACCGGTCTCGACTCCTATCCCCAACTATTCAAACCCCCTTCCAACTAACTGAAGATGCGCGCATCGTATCTCACGTCACGCTCGATGGGGCTGTTACTGCTTTCCGCAACTTATATTGTGGCTATTGTTCCCCCGGCTGGTATTTCTAACACTACCCTCATCTTGACAACCAATACCACCTTCAACAACAAACTCCACTCCGCTACCGGAACTGGCCCAGTCAGAACCGCCGCTGGTGACTTATGGACACTGGCTGTCGCCCGTGGCGCCAAGCTCCTCCAAGGCATGAGTTCCAGCGACGCTCAAGCCGCGGCTCTCTACGGCCTAGGCACCACTGCTGAAAGTCCATTCGACGGGGACCTCGTCGCCAAGCTACGTGAATGGGGTTACAACGATGCGACTGAGGAGCTCGCGAAGTCAGCAGACGAAGCATGTGACTTTGACGACCCCTACATGAAGACAGCCTTTGACGAACTAGCCATCGGAACCAAGAGCATGCGCCAGGGTGGTCCAAACCATTGTTTCCAAATCGAGCATGCCAACGGTCCAGCCATGAAGAAGGACGAAAAGGGCGAAATGCCGGAATTGGAGCATCAACGGTACGAGGTCTGCGGCAAGGAATATCGTGCTACGGGCGCAGAATTCAATATTGGCGCCAACTCACAGGCAGGCGCAATATACGGAAACCTTCTCTACTCTCCCGCAAGAAATGCAAGAAATCTATGGTCTGAAGACCCCCCTGCCGATACCTTGCCTGCGATACGCAGTGTCTCGGATATGGCGTGGGCGGTCTGGAATCGCGTTCATACCAACCCGCGAGAGTTCCAGAACATCAGGTACCTGTTCGTTATGCAGATCATGAATCCAGAGACGCGTCAACACGTTAAGCGTGCCCGGCGTACGCTGTCGCCACCGAAGGGGGAGGTGCCGGAGCCCTGGCCAGGAACCGATTTCAGCATGGAGACGGACGCTGGGAAAGCTCTGTTGGGAAGTCCTGTTGGGCGATGGGCTGGCTACTTCCTTATGCAGCATAAGCGGCGGTTGGGAGGTAACAAGTCCATCTCCAAGGTGAGAGTGTTCAAGGGGATGGAAGACGAGAACTGGCCGTATTTCCTGTTTTACGTTGCTGGTACCACGGCGTCTGCAGCAAATGAGGAGGCAGGTATGGGGGTGGCTGATGTATACAATGAGACGCGAGTTATGCGAAGAAGTGAGGACGGAAGAAATGTCATTCGGGAGCATGTGTTGAGGATGACACTGCCAAAGTCCGTAGACTGAGCGTCTTGTTGTCGGTTTTAATCACAACATCTTACCTGTTGCCAATCCAACACCCATACATACCCAGCACTCCCGGAACTTGCAATAAGAAAAAAACAACCATGGGACTCAAAATCGTTGAAGAGAGACAAGGAAGTCAGCAAACCCAAATCTTGAGTGTGTCCGTCTTCCCCAAGGCTGACTAACCCCCATCGGTCCCTCCGCGGCTGAACCTCCGATGCGCAAAGCTTCAAGTACGTCAATCCAGACAAAAACTACAGCCCGCACTTGCAACCAGCCACACCGTCTCCGTCCTCCACCCGAAAACCCCCACGATACACGCCGGCGCAGTCTTGCGACTACACATACACACAAGAAGAAAAGATGGACTCCCTAGGTGGTGGCGGTTTCGGCAACGCCGACTTGAGCAAGCTGTCCGACCGCGACAAGCAGGAACTGCAGCAATTCGCTATGAATGAGGGACAGAAGGCTAGGATTCAATCTTGTACGTCTTTTTATCCCTCTAGGAGCTCTCTTGCGACGAATTGAGTCTATGCACTATGCCTCTACCACCTCCCTCTGTGGATACAACCGCCCTCGACCATCACACCCTCCACCCAAAGCCCTTCCTTCCCGCCTTCCCATGTCCCACTCCCATAAGTACCCATTCGCTAACTCAACTCCTCCAAATAGCGATACACTCCCTCACCGACACATGTTTCCGCAAATGCATCCCCGCGGGTACCGTCAAGGCGGGCAAATTGGACAAGTACGAGGAGCCGTGCATGCGGCAGTGTGTGGATCGGTTCTTGGACGCGAATATGGTTGTGCTGAGGGAGTTGGAGAGGTTGAGGGGATAGATGGGGTATGGGAAGAGAGGGGGTGATACAAGTGACGAGACAGGATGTGTATGATAATGAGGGGACTTTATGATCTGTATAACACTGCATGACGGAACCGTCGGGTGTATGGCATTCGGAATGGAGATATGAGGTACATGGTAGACATTGCGGTGCGTCCAGCATTGCATTGATCTCTCCTACCGAGCAAACTTTCATGGCTATTTGAATGTCTCTATATCTGAAAGATCGAGCTGTGTCGCATGTCCAGGAATCACAATTCAGGAAAGAACAATGTCACAGCACGGAAATGTAAAGGTTGTTGAGGACCAAGTCCAACTTGGCGTCATGTGGAAATCTGATTCATTCGAGTCACCGTGACTACGTTTATCCCATGAACGCCCGCCATGCATATCACATCGCTTTTTCCATTGCCAGGTATAACCAGACCCTATCATGACCATGCCTTCCCTTATACAGAGACCACCTCTTTAAACGATGGCGAGCTTGGTGGCCGCAATGTCGAGAGCGTCGACATCGGCGGTGAGGCGGCAGAAAGCCTTCTTTGAGCCGTCGGGGCGGATCAGGGTGTTGATCTTGACGCAGCTGACGTCGTACTGCTTCTTGAGGGCGGCGGCGATTTGGCGCTTGTTGGCCTTGACGTTGCAGATGAAGACGAGGGTGTTGTTCTCCTCAATCTTCTTCATGGCCGACTCGGTGTTGAGAGGGTGGATGAGAACCTTCTCGGCGTCCATGCGGGGGGCATGGGGGACCGACTTGCGAGGGTACTTGCCGGCGCGGGACAGCTCGAGGGTCTTGGGGCTGCGGCACGTTAGCAGGCGACATCTCGCAGCGTTGGAGTCGGGCATACCGGTGGAAGCTGGTGTTCTTCCTGATCGCGCGCTTCTTGTTCGCATACGACTGTCATCTCGTTAATTGTGCCCATCACACGAGAAGTACAGCCCGTCAGAGGTATGTTTCTGACACGACTCAAGAGGATCAAGGGAGGCTTACGCCGCGGAGGGCCGCTTTGGCAGCAGCATTGGCCTGCTTGCCAGTCTTGGTAGGGGCTGTGAAGGATGTTAGCGATGAGCGCAATAGGAGGGTCGCTGATCGAGGCGCATTCGCAAAGTTCCCTTTTCCACAGACTGCTGCCGCGGTCCGGTGCCACTTTGCGACATGTATGCTCCTCCTCGATTTCGCAGTTACGGTGTCTGCGTTGACGTACTCTTGGATACGGCCTTGGGTCCCATTTTGGCGGTTGTGGTGGTCCTGGAGTTAGTGTCGAGAGTCGCAATCGAAAAGTTGTGGTTTTTGCTCCGGCTACAAGTTGAGTGTGGGAAGAAAGCACGCTAACACACTAGCGCCAAATCCTTGCATCTGAGCTCTCGGCGTCGCTCAACCATCACCTTACCTCAGCCATGTGACTGCAACATCAAAATCGTCATGGCCGTGAAAAAGCGCCAAAAGACTCTGTCGCATGGCCGACCACCCGTCAGCAAGCCGAAAGAGCGTATGACCTCGGAGCGCTCCAGGACTATCATTCGCACCCATCACCGACTACAGAAGGAGCATGCAGCAGCCTTGAAGAAAGGGGATGTGAGCTCAGCAGAAGAGATTGCGCGAGCTATCGAGAAGAATGGAGGCATCAAGATGTACCAGGCTGCAAGCAAGCAAGGTCAGGCGAAAGACAGGGGTGGTGATTCTAGCAAGCTGTTAGTCGACTGGCTCCAGCAATCCAAGGTTTTGGACCCCAAAGCACGGGATCGTCGTAGGGCTGGCGACGCCGAACTCAGATGTCTCGAAGTTGGAGCTTTGTCAACCAAGAACGAGATCTCCAAGTACGCAAGCGTCATCGACATGACGAGGATCGATCTGAACAGTCAAGGGCCGGGCATCGAAAAGCAGGATTTCATGGAGCGGCCACTTCCTACATGCGACGATGAGCGCTTCGATATTATCTCCCTATCTCTCGTACTCAACTATGTTCCGGATGCAGTTGGTCGAGGCGAGATGCTCAAACGCATCACCAAGTTCTTGAGAAAGGGCGTTGCATGGACTGAGACGGCCGATTCGGTGTTGCCAGCTCTATTCTTTGTTCTACCTCTACCGTGCGTCGACAACTCACGCTATCTCGACGAAGATCTGTTTCTGGGAATCATGGGCGATCTAGGTTTCACGATGAGATTCAGCAAAAACACTTCAAAGCTGTGCTACTACTTGTTTACCTTGACGAATGAGCCTAAGGCTACGACGGCTGAGAAAAGGAAGATCAGAGACGGACCGGGAATGAACAACTTCTGCATCGTTGTGGAATGAACGTCCAGATGACGGCAGCTTGTCATTAGTTGCTAGATTACGCCGTCCACAACTCTACTCGGCGACGAAGCAAGGCGAGAACGCGCTCAAGCGCGATTGGTTCATCATACAAGTCAAAGATGACCAGGAAGAAAATACTCTCGTATTCTTTGCGAAGACCAAGATGTCGCGACATCGCAGCGGTTCTGGTTGGCATGGCCCTGTTCCAAGCGGAGACTTCGACGTGTGTGCTGTCACTGCGACTACGACAACTCTGGCTACACTCGAATGCAAGCGGATTCTCAGCGAACAATCTCTCTGGAAGGAGCCGATATTTAGATTGATGGTAGGAGTACCACCGACGCCATCGCGGGGCTGTCATTGTATGCTCTAGCCTGTTGTACTTGTATGGAGAAGACTTGGGATCCACATCTACGCATCCTTACATCCGTTTATGGATTTACAGTTCTGATATGGTCAACAATCTACAGAATGGGTTCCATTTAAGCGCAATGTAGAGAACGCGGGATCATGTAGCAGGTTCGTCGACGATGTTGCGGGCGCCTACCGAGTCAACAATATCCACCGGACCATCACCGGACTACGCTCGGTATTTCGTGTAATATATACACTGGTTCTAGACTCACTAGTACTTACCACGCGACTGTACTACACGGCCGATAAAGTCCCGAAGTGCCACAAATCGGTTTCCTTGAAACGCTTTGGTTCCCGAATTAGTATCGCATAGCCACGCAACACACTCGCGGCGTTACTGCTAAACAACGCATCATGCTACGGCTGCGCAACAAGCAGTTGTAGAACGTCGCTTGCGGTGTTCTACTTTTCAAAATCCGGTTCCCGGCAGCGAATTTCAAAAATACTGCATGTTCCCGTCTTCTCATCTCACGCATGTTTGATCGCCTTTTAGCGCATCCTACGCCTTAGCGCCACACGACTCACAATGCCCCCAACTCATCATACCAAGCATTGACACAAGCATTTTCTGAAACGGACTCTGACTTGCTCAACCCCAAACGCCCGTCAATCAACGGATGCATATCACTGGGGCTGGACTAGAAAAAGGCGAGAAGCGCGTGGGTACCTAGCCGGCATTTTCCCGCTACGTTCGGTGGGTCGAGACAACGGAATTGGTGATCAAGAGATGAGCTTATTCGCATTCCTCCCGAGCGCAAATTTCCACATGTTAGTTTACTGCGTGGCGCTGCGTTGGGTTAGTCAAGTAAAATGAGATGTAAGCGTTGTTCGAGGCCTTTATGTAGGGCGGGGACGCCCTTTCGTAGAGCTTCAAGCTTCTGGTAACTCTCTCAACACGAAGTCGAACTTCCATCTTTTTTTGCAAGCCGCTGAGCTGCTGCCATTCATTACTTGGACTCGTTGATACGATCCTATACAGTCTTTTCCAACAAGTCGTCGTTCGAATTCCATCTTCCGTCACTCCATCAAACAGTCATCAGACACCATGAAGTCCACCTTCTTCTCTCTTCTCCCCATCGCGGGTCTCGCTGTTGCTGAGTCCGTCTGCTCCCAGCAGACTGTCACCACGACCGCAACTGAAACAGTGTACGAGACTGCAAAGCCCGTGGATGTTGCCGACGCTACCGCTAGCAAGTCTGGCGCTTGCTCTTCCAGGAGCACTGTCTACACCACCACCTACGAGAAAGTCTACGTCACTGTCACCCCCGGTGCTGGCTCTGCTACTCCCGACGCTGTCGAAGATGTCACATCCACCAGCACCAAGGAGATCCTCACCACCGTCACCGTTCACCCAACTGGTGCTCCCTATGGCAACGCCACCACCTCTGCTCTCTTCAAGCCTGCAGGATCTTCCGACTCGCCCTCCTACCCTACGATGAGCGTCCTCCCGACCACCAAGCTAGACTACAGCTCGCTTGCCTACACTCCGATCCCCCAGAGTGATGCATCAAAGTCTTACGCTGCCGCCCAGTCATCCAGCGCTGCCGCAGTGCCTGCCTCCGAGTCCAAGGCTCCAGCTCCTGCCGCATCCCAGGCCGCGGCTCCCGCTGACAAGGCTGCCGTATCATCTGCCGCCTCCAAGCGCGGCGAAGCCACTTTCTACGGCGGAAACACTGAGGGCGGCATGTGCTCTTTCGTTGGCTACACCATCCCCGCCGGTCTCTACGGCACCGCGCTCTCCGACTCCAACTGGGACAACGGCAACGCCTGCGGTGTGTGCGTCAGCGTAACCGGCCCTAACGGTAACAAAATCACCGCCATGGTCACCGACCAATGCCCAGGGTAAGCAATCCCACCGTACAAATCTCACAAAAAACACATACTAACCCCACCCCCAGCTGCGGCCCCAACCACCTCGACCTCTACCCCGACGGCTTCGCCAAACTGGCAGAGCCCTCCAAGGGCGTCATCAACGTCGACTGGACCCCCGTCCCCTGCGGCATCACCACCCCCATCGTCCTCAAGAACAAATCCGGCACCTCCAAATTCTGGTTCAGCATGCAAGTCATGAACTCCAACGTCGCCGTCTCCAAACTCGAAGTCTCCGTCGACTCTGGCAAGACCTGGCAGCCGACTACCCGCAAGCCGTACAACTTCTTCGAGAACCCGGCTGGCTTTGGCGCGGACAGCGTCGATGTTAAGATTACGAGTGAGGGGGGCAAGGAGATTGTGGTCAAGGGCGTTAGTATTGCGGCGGATAGTAAGAAGACTGCTGGTGGCAACTTTGCTTAGAGTAGTGCAGTGAGACTGAGAGAAAGGGAGGAAGGAGAGGGGTTTGGTTGATGGGCTTGGGGTTTTTGATGATGGATGATTCTTTTTGATTTAAGCGATACCCTTCTTGATGCCTTGTTGATTCGCTTCTCAATATCTTTCGTGGTATATATCTTTGTGTTTGCAGCGTGGACTGCAGTTGCTATCTGAATGAATAAAGCAGTGTCACCATTCAACTTATGAAGTGTTTGTGTGCTATATTGTACCTAAGTTTTGTCCAAGTTGTGTTTCGTCGAAGCTAAGGAGCGACATTATACACCCACGTCTGTGCATTTGGAGGCTGGCATACTTTATCTCAACTTCGCACTGACGCGACGTCAACGGGATCGCTGTTTATGCATGTCCAAAGATATGCCAGACGTGGCGTGAGCCACAGTAGCCCTTCACACATGCCTCGATTGTCGTTAGTCGGTCACGTATTGATGAGATTGATAGACTCCACAGCACTATCACATCATCACTGTACATATCTTAGCAATACTAGCATGAAGAAGATTCTAGGTTCCGTATTGAGAGTAGAAAAGATCTATCATAGGAAAAGACCAACCGGACTCCACCCATGCAGTACTTGACATTCATTCGTGCGTAACATCCCTTTCGCAATCCCCCTTCATTCCAAAGTAAGTTCCCCGTGCTTTCGTTACCATTACCAATCATCAGGTCGTAAGGAGGGTATCGAAATGCGCTAGACATATCCCGTGCAGAGAGGTTCATGTTTGCTCGCTTGCCCAAAGTACCTAATGTTTCAAGGTGTACGAGGGTTCTTCGCGAGTTTGCTCAGGGCGCCGAGAAGACCTGCGGGATGTGTTAGTGGAGTCTTGTTGAAAATTCAAGAATGCGAACTTACCGGTTGCGCCGTTGGGCAATGTCGACATGGCGATTGAGTTGCGATCACCGACGGTGACGGTCTGAACATTGGGAACCTTCCATTCCTCCTTCAGCTGCTCTGCCCAGCGGAAGACACCCTCGTCACTTCGGTCGTTTCCAGCCGCGAACACAAAGTCAGGTCGACCCTTCTCAGGGTACTTGCTGAAGATGTATTGCGAAGCGGAAGCTTTGTCAAAGTCGATTGGCTCGATGACAACTGAGTCCTTAGTGGGAACCGCCTTTATGCGCTGCTGCTCACATGCATCGTTAATGTGGTTGGCACAGTCACCAGCATGTCGGCTTGCGGAATCATCCTTGTCGTTGGGCGCTCTGTAGTGGAAGATCATGGAGCAGTGGCGCTCTTCAACCCAACTACCCTCGACACGCTCGAGGTAGTACTGCAAGATGGGCTTGACGGAGTCTTTCCATTTCACAGTCTTCTCTTCGTCGGGAAATTGTATCCACTCTTTCGCGCTGGGTTCGCGCAAGAAGCAACCATTCTCCGCGATGAGACCGAGACCTCGCACGCGGTTAAAGATGAGCTCAGTCTCTCGAACAGTACGTCCAGTCATGACGTAAACATCGTTCTTGTCATCAGCAACAAGGTCGTTCAGCACGACAATGACACGCTCGGTGTTCGCCAGGACGGTGTTGTTAACAGATCCGTAGGATGCGAGGGTGCCTTCGTAGTCGAGTACAAAGAGTCGTCGCTGAGATGCCTGGTAGGTACGCGCAAGATTGCTGGACGAAAGACGGGGAATGGACATGGTGTCGCGCTTGAACTGCTCCTCGTGGACCTTTGAGAGATGGCAGCTGAGGTTGTTAACCCAGAAGTCACCAGTCTGGTGCATAACCGTATCGCGCAACTTGGTATATCTGCGTTCCTTTTCGGAATCAGTCATCTCCAAGGCGACCTTGAACGCTTGTGCGATGCTGTTGTAGTCCCAGGGGTTCACAGCCAAGTCGGCACCTTGGAAGACTGAAGCACTTCCGGTGAACTCACTGAGGATGACAGGACCGTGCTTCTTTGGACTCGCGCGACCGTCCTGGCAGATGACGAATTCGTGGCAAGTAAGGTTCATGCCTTCACGAAGACTGGTAATCGCGAGGGCATCGGCAATGGAAAGAAGCGCGAGATATTGCGAAAAAGCGATATCCTGCCTCAGGAATACGAGAGGGTTATGCGTCAAGGTTGAGTGAACCGCGTCGATGCGAGTGACGATCTCTGAGACGGTTGCAGCGAGTTCAGTGTCTTCGGTGGTAGATGTGGCGACTTGGATCATAACAACCTTGTCTTTCCACTCGGGGTTCTTGTTGAGGAACAACTCGAACGCTAACAGCTTCTGCCTGACACCACGGATGTTGTCGAGCTTGTCGCGAGCAACGATGACCTTCTTGCCCTCGTACCGCTTCTGCATGGTCTGAATCCACTCTAGCACCTCGGGTTCCTCGCGGGCCAGGGCGAGAGCGCGAGGATCAATGCCGATAGGCGATGAGTGTACGTTGACGAAGCGGTTCTCAAGTTGGACACCGTCCTCAGTAGCCTCGACGGAGAGAATTCGACTGCACGTCTGCAGGAAGTGGTGGGAATACTCTGGTGTCTGGAAAGCGACTAGGTTCGCCCCGAGCATGCCGTTGAGCAGCTCCTTCCGCGCGGCCAAGCAGCGGAAGACCTCGGAGGAGGGGAACGCAGTGTGGAGGAAGAAGCCGATCTGTGCATCTGGAAGCTTCTCGCGGATCATCTGTGGGACCAGACACAGGTGGTAGTCATGGATCCAAATGACATCTCCGCGCTTGTAGTTCTTGACGACCTTGTCGGCAAAGGCCTGGTTGACCTTGACGTAGAAGACCCATGAGTGGTCGAGGAAAGCCTTGCTCTTGGGGTGGTCGGGGATGATGTAGTGGAAGACTGGCCACAGGATGGTCTTGCAGTAGTGCGCATAGTGGCCATCGAAGTCCTTATCGCTCACGAAGACGGTGAGGGCGTCCTGCTCCTCCTCGAGCTTCTCGTAGATCTCCGTCTTCTTCTCCTCGTTCAAGCTGTCTGTGGGGAATCCGATCAAGCCGACGGTGATGGTGTCACTAATACATTTGTTGTCCACGGCACAGCGCAGCGCGTTGGTCAGGCCGCCGTTGCCCTGGACAGCTGGCACGACGGAGTACTCGGTGGCCCATCGCGGGTCCGTTGTAGGCTTGCCGGCGTGAGAGCCCTTCATGCGCTCCTTCTGGGCCTGCGCCCGCTCCTGCGCCTTTGCGTATTCGAGGATGGTGTCGGGGGGCGCTGGCTCGGCCCTGGACATGGGCTGGTTGAAGAAGAGACCGGTAGTACCCCATTCGGGGACATGGGCATCGCTACGTACCAGGCCCCGGGGGTCTGCTGGCTTGGGGAAGTGCGTGGCCGCGCTGGGCTGGCCGGGGGTGAAGAAGTCCTCATGCTCCGTCATGCGCATGGGCGTCTTGGGCAGCTGGATGTGTGTCGGCGGCGCCCGCTTAAGGAGGCTCGGAGTCTGCTCTTCGGTTGCATTCTTGCTGACGGGCCGCGATTTGGCTATGCTAGTAGCGGAGGACTCGCGGGCGGTCTCGCTCAGCTTCGGGGGAGCGGCGTCTGGCGGGCTTGGGGGGTTGGACTTGGACTCGTGAAAGTCGACGGTATACGGGAGGAAACTAGCGCTGTTAAAGGGCGAACACGGAGGAGCAGGCAACAGTCACGATGCGCTATCTACAGGCTGACAAGTGAAAAGCGGTACCTACAGGGAGACGACGTGGGTGGTCATGTTGGGCAGCAGTCTGGCGTGGGCGCCCGCTGATCAGAGATTGAGGTTGTAGAAATGGTGGAGAAATGGCAATCAGATATAGGCGGGAGAAGCGGGTCCTGCGCAATGGCTTGGGGCAGACGAGGTGAAGTTATAGAGGCGGTGGGCGCGCGCAGTGAAATTTCCGGCAGCTTCGATCGATCGTGATGAAGCAGGTAGTAGGGAAGCCACGCCTTTAGTTACGCGTGTCAGTCGGGGCCCAAGCAAGAAAGTGCTGCCGGCGTGCTGGGCTGGGGGTTGGGCAAATTCAGGATATCTGGCTGCTGTTCCTGGATGAGGCGTGCGGCTTACGGCAAGGGGCGTACTTGATACTTTCGTGTCCATGGCCGCAAATTGCAAGATTTCAGCCCCGCGGTATGACGTACGGCCACACCGGCACGCACAGCGCGTTTGGTGGGCCTCTCCACCGTCGCACTGCAATCAGCGAAGGCCTTGACTCGACGACGGTCATCTTTACGCAAGTTGCACGGAAGACCGTCGTCAGACAGTGCCGGCGCCTGCTCTGCTAACCTGACAGCTGCGGGAGCTTCCCCATTTAGTCGCGCATCACTGTGCCCCGCCCGCCAATTAGACACACGCCGGCTCGTGCAACCGTTGGGGCCATGGACCATAGCCTGCCTCCGTCCTGCGCGCTGAATCTCCCGAAGCCAGTCGCCGTCTGTGCAGCCCGCGCAGTTTGCAACCTTCACGTGAAGGCTCCCATCTCGATGGGGGTTGGTGGGAAAGTGTTGAGAGCGACTCCAGGGCTAGTGCGCCGTCATGGCATTTCAAAGAATCCGATAGTGCGCGCAGAATTCGATGTTGACCTGCAGCATGGCCCTCCCGCGGCTCACTCCCCCCACATGCTGCTATATTTTCCATGCATGCCGTCTGCAGAGACTTGACGAATCAGCCGTGCTGAACGCGCGCGTGGAATAGACGAGAAGATTGGAGAAATTGCGTGTATGCTGCAGGCCTTGAAACTCTGACCGCGTAGAGCGTCTCACGTATATATCGAGATATCATGCTACCTGGAACCGACACAAACTTCGCCTCACCCTGCCACGGCCTGTCTCGGCCGCGGTATATGCGCCAACATGATATTTTCTTGATAACCCGAACTTGTCGACTACACGAACACACTGAAGACCGCATCGCTAGCTCTTAGTTCATAGAGCCGAACGTGCATGCATCATGTGAGGAACGTATCAAGCAAGAATCTCGACTTCAGCATGTAGGCTGCGTTGGGCTGACCATGACATACTGCATACAACCAGATCAAACCGCAATGTATATATATCTCAACAGTAAAATCACATCTCAGATCAAGCCTTTCTCGAAGCCTTCTTCGGAGCCTTCCTACCCTCAACCCCCTTTCTACTCTCCGCCCCCTCCCCAGGCACACCAAGCCCCACCAAATACGCCGCCCTCACAAGCACCGGCAGCACATTCAGCGAATTAGTAATAACATCCTTCTGACTCCAGCTCCCCAGATCCAACACCCCCCTCGTCCCCATCTCACACCAAGCCGCATAGCAATGCCCCAAATCACACAGTATCAGCCCCAGCACAATCCACCACCACGTCTTCCGATCCTTCACAACGCGCATCAACACGCCCTCTGTGAAGGCGAAGAAGAGGTATGCGGATGCGAGTTGGTCGTATGCGATCTGGGAATCGGGGTGGTACGCGGATGTGGACGGCATGAAGGTAAAGTATTCGGCGGGCGCCCAGTGGAGGTGGTATGTGCCGCCGAGGGCGAAGATGGGCTCGAGGTAGAGGTGCCAGAGGAGGTAGACGAAGGGCGTGTTTGGGGGCGCCATGGCGGGCTGTGTGGCTGCGGCGTGGGTAGGAGGTTATGCGTGGCGTGGCTGCGGCGAGGCAGGGTTTGTGCAAGGGATGGTCGCGAGTTCCGCTGTGCTGGGTACACTGAGGGTCTGGGATCTACGTGATGCGACGCGGTATAATGAAGCGCGCGATTGCCGTTCTTCGGAGGATATGAATCAACTTATGCGACACCAGCGCGCTCTGGTGAAGAGTGTTGATGACGTTGCTGAAGAGCCCGCAATGCGAGGGTTCCGGTCACAGGGACAAGGGCATGCCAAGTTGCGGAGCGCATGACCCTGCTATCACGGCAAGTAGCGGGCGGACGAGCAAAACGAGTCCGGAACATGCCAACACTGCAATCTACACTTGTTGATAAACTGCCTTGTTGGGAAGTGTGGGCATGAAACGGACTTCCGGTGAAGATACGGCGATCGTCTCCCTTCGTTTCACGTCTGGCGTGGGTGCGAGTAACTTTTGGGTAACGAGGGATTAGAGGTGAAGAGTAGGTACTGGTAGACATGTCACGCGCGCGACTTACAGGCGGCACTGACAAGTCTACATGACAGCTTGGACAGGTGTATAAAAAGACGTCAAAGCGGAGAAGCGCGGTATAGACGGTGGACAGTGTTGTAAGGTGATTACAGAATTAATTGACTCGCTCTGGGGCTCTATGGTCCCAGCAATGATGCGCATGGATCATCGAAATAGATTATAATAATACATATCCGCCCAAAAAAACGAAACGCTCCAAGAATGTAAAACTCCTTTCCTCCAAGCTGATTTCGCCCTGTGCATGTAGTACCCCAGCATGCGCCGATGAGAGGATGCTACCTGTCTGACTCCTGTTGCCCGACACGTCTTGTGACTGACCGGTGCGTGTTGGCCCTTCTTATCTTACGACTTCGCGGTTTGTCGGATTTCTGGTTGACCAGGAACATCGCTGAGCTCTGGAATCGCCCGCGAGTCGTCGATCAGGTTGTGGTGGCGATGCGCATCCCAGATGCGATTGTCCGACATGTTTGATGGACATGACATACCGCCTGACGGGTTGAAAGCACGGGTATGATGCAGGACGGCAGCGGACCCTGCAGGTGACAAAGGGTACCGTGGAACCTGGGGACCAGACCATTGCCCCGGGTCCACGACATCTTGTATTACCAGATGCGTCCATCATTCCATCCTGCCCTCTTGCACATAAACGTTGTGAGGTCCCGCACCGCAGTGCAACGCGCCGCTCGCCAGCTGCGTAAACTTCGGCTCAATAACATCGACAAGACAATGTTCGACAAAGTACCGCGCCGCGAGTTCATTCGCTGCCAGCATGCTCGGGCAAGTCCCTACGACCTTTGTATCCTCGCCCAGATCGCGGTTCTTGCTGCTGACTACCACATGATACGCTGACCGGCCGTCATGCGCCCGCGGAATCAGCTTCTGCGAATACAGGGCATCGCGCAGGGCGAGCGGGTATGTGCTGATGTCGCCGGGGACGATGGCGGGTTCGGGGCGGCGATGGACGAGCTGCGGTGCGGCGGCCTGGAGGGGAGGGGGCTGCGACGCCTGAGAATAGGGATGAGGCTGTGGGTATGCCTGAGGAGTTGGCGGCGCTGGGCCGCTGACTACCGACGAGGTAGGAGCCAGCCGCGGTTGCTGCTGCTGATGCCGGAGCAGGAAGTCGCGATGCTCGTCGAGTTGTTTCCGCAGGGCGTCGCTCGTGGTCTGGAAGATGCGCTCCTGGACGCCTGGCCCGAGGTTGCGCGAATAGTGTCGCAGGTCGGCGCTGCAGTCGAGCTGCAAAAGGCTGTGTTGGCGATCGAAGCCATGCGAACGTGCTGGTGCTGTTGCTGTCATTTTCAGAGGGGCGGTTTGCGCGACTGGACACGGTTATAGTAGATGGTGATGAAAATCTAATATGATGTGCATGACGCGGATATTCGCAAATCTTGGAAAGGCCCGGAGCCATTCCCTCCCGTATTCGCGTCTCCACGTGATCTGGCGTGGCAGTATCACGACGCGAGGTGTGTCTCATTGCTTTTGGGCTATTGTATCGAAAATTATTTTTGTTATACGTGTTGGTGCGTAGCTGTGCTACAGTACATCTGGGGCTTCTGCGCCAGAGCCATTCCTTGTACATGGGTCGTTACATGACGTCGTGAGATCGGTGGGCGTGAACATGAAAAGAAACTGACGATGCTGCCGGGATACTCCTCCAACAAGATCGCGCCGAAACTCCATCAGTGCCCACCGTGAAATGCCATGATAACAAAAAGGAATCAACCCACTATTAATTCTCGTTAGAGAAACACCATACAAACATACCCCTGATCGTCATGTAAACATCGCCTAGGCGAAACCATCAACAGACCTTACGCGACTGTTATTGTCGTTACTAGGCGGCCGGAACTCCGAGTGTGGGACAATAATCCCACTCCACGAAGCTAAAGTCGACGCAGTTGACAAGTCTCAGAATCCGCCGCCGAATGCCTCGTTGGCCTCTTGCTGGAGGGCGTCGTAGTACTCGCAGAGGTCAGGGAAGGCCACTATGGTCTGCTTGACCGGGAAAGGAATGTCGCAGACGATCTTCTCCCAGTCCTTGGGACGGTTGCGCACGACGCGGATGAGCTCTTCCATGCAGTTCAAAGACATGCTACACATCTTATGAGCCCATCCCATGTCCACGGAACCGTTGAGATGCTCTAGATCTTGTGTAGCGGGGTTGATCAAGATAGACCAAACGAAGTTCTCGTGAGTGGGATACGGCTCTACGGGCGATGTAGCAGGCGTTCCTCCGTAGGCTGCACCCATTTGGAAGAACCGCTCCCAGACCTGGTCGAAGAGGCTTGCGAAGGGGCTTGCTGGGACCCTGCTGCGAGAGTTTCCTGAGTCATACTGACCTTGACGGAAAGCCATCTCCTGTACAGCCAGATACTCGGGAATGTCGGTCATTGTGCGTGGAAATGCTGGCGCAGGGTTGACCATGGTGGATGGATGACGCTTGGAGTTCCTGAACGATGCGTGACCAGATGAACGCCAGTTATCGGACCTCTGGCCTGTGTGAGAGATGCCACGTTGTGAAACAGAGTTCTTGGGGTGGTTGATCTTAGCCGACGCCATCTTCTGGGTGTAGTCACCGTACTGCTGAGTACCCTGCGGGAAAGTGAACGATGGGGACGCAAGAGAAGGCGGCATGTTTCCGTTGACTGTCATAGGATGAGCTCGCTGAGGAGTTGTCGGCTTCGTGTATGTTAGCCACAGTCCCTCGACATGCTAGGGTGAAGCGAAACCCACAAGCTGCTGCTTTGCGTGTGGCATCTGGCTGTTGACTGGTCCTCGAGAAGCATCCATAGGGCGGCTCATGGCATTGTTGTAGCTGAGCTGCGACGATGATCCTCCAGAAGCGGAGTGTGAATCAGTGGACGCGCTTCCATTGGATCCGTCTTCTGCCACAGTAGGCAAGGACTGCTCGTCCCTCTCGAAGCGCGGACGGAGTGGACTGCCATAGCCACCAGTCGGGCTACCGCCTATGAACCTACCCTTGGTGGGCGTAAGTGCCTCGAGGACTGTCAACAACAAGATTCCACAGAAGATGCAAGAGCAGACGAAAGAGAAGACGACTTACATGAGGTGATGAGAGAGACATGACTTCTACAATCCTAGCAACAATGATGCGATAAGAGCGCTATAGCGGGTGCGGATGGTGCGGAATTGGGGGGGCGACGCGACCGTGTGAGCGTGGTGCGGTGGCGGAGGGAAGAGGGTGGACGCGGCGACGAAAGGCCTCGCCAAGCTGGCAGCTTGAGCAAACAGGCTTCTAAGAGATTCAGTCGCGATAAGGTGAAAGTGAGAGCTCAAAGTGGGGCCCCGAACCCCAGATTCTCGTCGTGCCTTCTGCTTTGGTGCTCCGCGTGGTGAAGGTGAGTCCACGTCCGGAAGAGGAAAGAGCGAAAACATGACACTGGCTTGCCCTCAAACCAGAGATTCGTTCCAAAGTTCCATTGAAAGCTGGTAAAACACGAATTTTTTCTGGGGCATATCGAGAACTGTTGGTTTTATTATAGAAAACCACGACGTAGTGTGGAACCATAAGGACGAGAGTGCGCACATACGACCTCAGCATTATAAACATGAACAGAAAGTGCAATGCGTTTCAGACTGAAATTGTGTAGGGCTTGGAACAGTGGGATTTCGACCTTGCAAGGCAGAGTAATCCCGGAGATTTGCGCGGTGATTGAGACAGAGCGACAAATGGAGACTGGACTGCTGGAGGGTTTTGGTAGAACGGGAGAGAAGCGTTCTTGAGATTTGAGTGGAAGCACAGTACGTGCAAAGAGAATCAAACCCTCAAGGATGTGGAACATCGGCTATTCCTGAGTGAGTCGGCGTTGCAAGAAAATTCTACCTCATCAAGGCCGATCGGCTATATGGCATATACCTCTAACGTCGGCGTGATATGAGTACAGCAAGCCACTACGATATTACCGACCTTACAGTTACTATGAATACCAACACTGGCTATGCGCAATTGATCACACGAGCACAAAGAAATTGCTTGTAGCCGAAATCTTCGTGTGCTGGGACCTTGCTGAGCTTTGCAATCTATCGAAATACGACTTCTTCAAAGACCTGCGTTCTGGAAAGAACCACACTGGGCGAACGATCTTTATGTGCGAGATGACTGTCACAAGTCTTGACGTTTTCGACGATGATGTAGTGGCGTCGAAGGGCCGAAGAAGCCGGAATCGTCCGACGAGCATGCGCGACCAATCACGGATTGGCAGTTGTCATAACCGAGGAAGCTTGAGTGGCGCCCTGGCGCTACAACTTCGATGATAGCAACACTTTGATCTTTAAGCCCCAGCCCGCACTCTCCACACCACACCACACACAATGGCCTCCACACGCGCTTTCACCCGTCTGGCTACCCGGAGAATTGGTACGTACACCGTCCAGTGTCACCGCGACAGCTGAGCACTGCTAACGCTCATCGACAGCCGTACGGCCGGCAGTTTTCTCCCGCGGCTTCGCCTCCGTAAACGACGTTCACGCCCGCGAGCCCATCTCCAAGACCGCCGAAAAGATTGTACCCAATGCGTCGCGATCGCCCATCCCAGAGAGCAAGACATCGACGATTGAGGACCCCGAGGCCAGCGCAGATGCGAAGACCAAGACCTTCCACATCTACCGATGGAACCCAGATGAGCCGACCTCCAAGCCCAAGATGCAGTCGTACACGCTCGACCTGAACAAGACCGGACCCATGATGCTGGATGCGCTCATCAGGATCAAGAACGAGGTGGACCCCACCCTGACGTTCAGGCGGAGTTGTCGCGAGGGTATTTGCGGAAGTTGTGCCATGAACATTGACGGAGTCAACACCCTGGCATGTCTCTGTATGTGTAATCGCAACGTATGAAGGAATTGGAAGGCTAACGATGTTGACAGGCCGTATTCCCACCGACACAACCAAGGAATCTCGCATCTACCCGCTCCCCCACATGTACGTTGTCAAGGACCTCGTACCGGACATGACGCTCTTCTACAAGCAATACCGATCGGTCAAGCCATACCTGCAGCGCGACACCGCCGCACCAGACGTACGTACACCCTTGGAAGTCGGCCAATAGACATCTGCTAACAATGTCCCAGGGTCGTGAGTTCCGTCAATCCAAGGAAGACCGCAAGAAGCTCGACGGACTCTACGAATGCATTCTGTGCGCTTGCTGCTCGACTTCGTGCCCGTCTTACTGGTGGAACCAGGAGGAGTACCTCGGCCCCGCTGTTCTTCTCCAGTCCTACCGATGGATCGCCGACTCGCGAGACGAGAAGAAGGCCGAGCGCCAGGACGCCCTCAACAACAGCATGAGCTTGTACCGATGCCACACCATTCTCAACTGCTCAAGGACGTGCCCCAAGGGACTTAACCCTGCGCTAGCCATTGCCGAGATCAAGAAGAGCATGGCTTTCACATAGAGTGTATTTGGATAGTTGTGGAAGGGGGAGAGCCATCGCATCTTGTTTGCTGGATGAACCTGCGATTTTGCGCAGAAGTTGATACTTCTTTGAGCCTGATTTGTACTTTTTGAGATGTATATGCAAACAAATTCAAGCAATTACTTCACCATTCTATACCTGCGACGTATACGAAGAGGGCTGTTTCTCTGAGCTTGCTCTTCATGCAAATTGAATGTCTCCTAACTATGCTACCGCATGTGTAGATTGTTAGAGAATATATATTTTAAATTACGTTTTGTACAGTGCCATGAGGAAAACCCGGTAACCTTATCCTTCGCAAACTAGTCCGTCATACTTTTCGCATCATGCTCGATGTCATTATTATCCAACACCCTCATATACTGGTCAATCAGAGTCATTCCCTTCCGAGTCATGTTCCCAGGGGTTCTTCTTGGGAGCAGGATCAATCTCATACATCATCCACCCACTGAGCGACTGCAGCGAATCCAGCTTCTTCTCCTCCTCCCCAGCATCGGAGTCATTGCTGCTAGTAATCTCGATACCCAGCGATCCAGCGACCATCTTCGTCTTGTACTCGGTACCATTGTCGTTCACCAACACAGGTACAGAAGCAAAGCCCGACGGGATATCATCGGTATCCACCCGATGGTACGAAACTCCGTCCAATTCCAACAGCTGTTTATCGGATTCATCGACGTTCCAATCCTGCGTTCCTGTCTTCAGGTTATACATGCACTTGCCCTTGTCGTCCCAGAAGCAGAATGCCGTTAGCCAGCCTCCCA
Organism: Alternaria ethzedia; assembly: GCF_023757985.1. Taxonomy (NCBI): domain Eukaryota; kingdom Fungi; phylum Ascomycota; class Dothideomycetes; order Pleosporales; family Pleosporaceae; genus Alternaria; species Alternaria ethzedia. Next base: position 49,359 of record NW_026056252.1, read on the forward strand.
GGTATGACGGTCCGCTGCCCCCGCCAGAGCGATGGGCGATCTTCTGCCAGAAGTCGCGGGAGGCAACGGCCTGCTCCGGATCGAACGTTGCGATGAAATTGCGCAGGACAGGGCGAAGTAGATCGGCGAATATACTCGCTTCAGGACCCAATTCGACGAGTTTCTCCAGCCTGGCGAGGATGTCTTCGTAGTCTTCGCGTTCGCCCAGTAGAGTGACGGAGGGAATGCCACACATGATGCTCATTTTGTACGAGAAATATGCCTGCATCGTACCCATCATGAGTACTGCAGCTGTTGTGCGGTCGCTGACTGTGGTCGTGCTGAATGCAGGCATGATCCAATCGCGCAGATCGGGGTCCTTGACATTCTCCTGTATGAGTCCTGTCATCCGTCGAGCCAAGGCACCGATGTCCACGGAGTGAATGCTGCCCACGTCTTTGACCTCAAGCTCTTTCTGTCCTTGGTGCGAGACGAAATGATCGCGTAGGGCTTCCGCATTGGCGTTGATGTAGAAGTTCAGCTGTGAGAGAATTGCGAACCAGACGTCTTCCGGGCGGATGGTGAGATGATGGTGGTAGCTATATGCATCGAAAGCTGCGTGGACGAAGCCATTGTTGGAGCCGACGATGCAAGACTTCTGGAGTTCATCAGCGGAGACCGAACTCCGGATTAGCCATTTGCAGGCCTGGGAGTCTCGTTCACTGGTGCGTGCGAGGAGCTTTTCTGGGGTGTCGACGTTGTAGGTTCGGCTGCGTGAGCTTTTGGAGTCGTGGTCTGCGACTGTGAGGGTGGTTGGCATGGTTGCTGGAGTATGCGGTTGATGATTTTGACTTTTGACTTTTGAGATTATTTGAGGATGAGAAAGATGTGTGGTCTTTCATGTAGCTACGTTCGACTTTAATATGCATGCCGTGTGAGCTTCAGGCTGCTGCTGCCTAGGTATGCCTAGATCAGCCGATGTTTGTGGATTGGTGCCTTCCAACATCTCGATGCGCAGACGCGCAGTTGCTCAACGCTTCGCGGGGTAATCGCGTCCCTGATCTTCAACACCTCACTTTACTGCGACAGAGACCTATCTGGCACATTGACATCCAATAAAGTTGTCATATCGAATTGCGATACAGTTACGGGACCATCATTGGGTCCGCCGGCAGCGTGACAACTTGCTTGAAGAAGTGACGAGACGACGCCGTCCTTGAGGTGGCTTCTGGCGGCCAATGATCTCGACTGAGAACCAGCGACTGCGCATATGCGCTTTCCCCGCCACAATATGACTGACAGCGTGCGAAAAGCAGGACATCAGGCTGCAGTCTGGTCAGCATAGCCAAGCATGTGGCGTCGGTGTAGGTGAACTTTAACGACGCGGCCGATTCAACGTCTACTTCCACCACTGCTGTGTCTATTCCAGCTGAAACTGACCTTGGCATTTCAAGACCCTCATATTTCCTCACTGTCTGCTACAGTCTTGGTCCTAGCCCGTGAGCATCATGGAGTCTGATGCCGGTTCATCGGTTCTTTCAGGCGCGACCATCCGACACACGTCGTTGCCTGGACACCATACGGATGTCGCATCGGACTCCTTGTACCATACGCTTCCTACCCCACTATCTTTCCGCCTGTTCGAGATCATTACTGTGTTTCCGTACCTCAGTTGCAAGATGAGATCGGTTTCGCTCACCGATCATACGCCATACCATGCGCTCAGTTACTGTTGGGGGTCCCCAGATCGGAGTATTACTTTACGATGCAACGGGTTTAGGCTGAAAATATCGTCGAATCTGGCAAAAGGACTGAAGAGATTGCATGCATATGCAGTGGAAGCGAGTTTGACGTCGTTCTGGGTAGATCAAATTTGTATCAACCAAGAAGACGATGCCGAGCGTGCCCAGCAAGTCCGTATGATGCGATCCATATATCAACGAAGTACGCATACCATCATCTGGCTACCGCTCAAGAACGGTAAGTGTTATATTTCAGGGCCACAGAATATACCAGAAAATCTCCAGACGCCCAGTCCCTATGACATGATCAATATACCAAACTCATGATATCGCCTACTGACGGATTGAAGAGGTTGCTAAGGCTGCGAAAAGCCTGCTAACTCAAATCAATCACTGTCCCCACGCAAACCGCCATACGCTACCGCCAGTGGACGACAGAATATGGAGTGCTTTAGCCCAACTGCTGGAATCACCCTGGTTCGAGCGTTGCTGGATCTTGCAGGAGATAGCAGTGTCTAGTAGATGCCCCGAGATGCTTTGCGGTAGCCAGCGGGTGTCCTGGTCACATTTCCAGGAGGCCATAGTTTGGCTGAACACATCTGGCATGAATCATCGTACGGAACGTACGGAACTTGTTAATAACATCCAAGAAGTTATCGGTAAACACTACTGGGGCGGCACAGGGCTGGCATATACCTTATCTCACCTGCACGTCCTGCTACGCTTAACAAGCTCATTCCGCTCTACCGACCCAAGAGATAAAGTCTTTGCGCTGCTCGGAGTCAGTAGCGCAGGCCGAGATCTGGATAATTGGCCTCAAGAATTAGAACCCGACTACACGAGGCCGGTGCAGGATGTGTACGCAGCTGCTGCGAAGTACTGTATCCAGCAAACCCACAGCCTGAGTGTTTTATCGCAGCTCACTCCTGCGAAGATGGCAAGCGCTACTTCATCGGGCCTACATTTCCCTTCCTGGGTACCAAGATGGGATCTTGCGGATTCCACACGCCGCATCAGTGCATTTCGATTGCACTGGGATCCCGATGGCTCGCGCAATCTTTCCGAAATACTCAACAGAGCTTCCAGACGTACTCGGCTTACGATGGATCAAGATGCCCCATTGAACGTCCTGCGCGTTCTTGGAACACATGTTGATACCGTCAACGTTTGTCTCCCTACGGTAAGGCTAGACGACACGAAGTTTCACGCGGGAGTACCAGAGCGACATCGAGACTACTTGTCCAATCTTATTCTCCAACTTTACGAGTCTTGTAAGACACAAGCTGTACACACCTCGGATTCTTTTGACAGGACGTTTTTCCGTGTGACAACCGCAGGATTGACTCCTGAACACGGGGACGTTCAATACGAACCGCTGAGAGCCTTCAAAATTGTCATCGAGTTTTCGCAAGAACGGGTGCCTGATCGCGATGATCGACACCAACAGCATACGACCGAGACATGTAGCGTCGGGACTATCGCGGCCGTTGAGGACCATCGCCCAAATCGCTATATCATGTCACTTGAACGTCTAATGAACAGACGTCTATTCATAACCTCATCGGGTCATCTCGGTCTTGGACCAGCAAGCATGATGTCCGGGGATACAGTCGCAATCTTGTTCGGCGGAAACGTTCCATATATACTAAGGCCTCTCGCAAACAATCAATGGCATTTCGTTGGCGAGTGCTACTTGGACGGGTACATGGATGGCGAAGCAATGGAGGGACGGGATTCATCGAAAGATGAGTGGTTCGAGATGGTGTGAACGACAATCCGGCGGCAATAGTAGAGACAAGTCTACCCTTGAGATTGGCAGTGTGGGTGACGACGACTACCTGAGACGACCCTGACAAACCACCATTACCTAAATAAACCCTTGTTGAACAGAATGTACACAAACTATCAACAGCCATTGCTAGCCACTGTGCAGCCTATCCTCCACAACCGAAACAGCATCGTCCTGCAAAAAAGCGACAATTGTGGTGGAACCATTCTTCCATAGTCAACACCCGCTTCGAAGAAGCTATGCTGCGTCAGTCGAGGACGAGAGAGGATGAGGAAGATGTGGGATGTGGTGATCGAAGAAAGAAGCAAGCGATCGGGTCCGGCTTGTGCTAGCCTGTTGTGCTATAAAGCATGCAGCAAGACTGAACTTGGGTTCGCAGATGCTTTAGCGAGGGGAGCTAGAAGAATCAAGGCGGTGATGAAGCTGTTTCCAACGCCCTGCATGGTCGAAGCATGATGAAGGAACGAGGGTTTCTTCGCATGCCGATGAGACGCGCAAGTGTAGTTTGATCGATGCCAGATTTGTTGTTAGACGCGCTGTCGACGCTATTAGTGCAGCTCCGAGCCATCTCCTACGTTAGCAATTCGATCCAATTCAAAGTAATACAACGCGACAGCTTCTCAATGGGTATTTGACTTGTTCATTATTACCACGAAGCCCTCTCAAAGAGGCATTCGCACCACAGTGCCTCCCCAGCAGGGTCAGCCCATGTTATCCTATACGCGAATATTCAAACACATTATACACAAGCTCTTTGCCCGGTCCACATAACAGCTCTTATGACTTTCGTATCGGGGGTCATGTCTTGTCCGCCTTGAAATCGTACTGCTCGGCTTCGCTCCAACTTCGAATCAAAGGGGGTATCTTATGCCATGCCTTTGCCAGCTTGCCTCTGTGGTGGGTGTTAGAATGCTGTATGGGGGAAAGAATTGGGTGGCTGGGGTGGTTGGGAAAACGTACCTTCTTGTTGATGAACATGGCAATGACGAGGATGGCGACGAGGAAAACAATGACGAAGACGACAATGACACCGGGCTCACGCTGGGCCCAGTTCTTGTCGCGCTTGGCGAGCTGGTGGAGAGCGTACTCGGCGCGAGCGGCGATGGGCATGCTGATGGCGGCCATTGTGTTTGTTTGTGGGTTTCTGGGGTGGAGATGTTAGAAAGGTTGTTCGTACGAGCAGCTGTGAAGACCTGGAAGGATTCCCGGAGCTGGAGAAGCACAGGCCAGGCGCATTGGGCGCGTGCGATTTACTCGCAAGAGAGGTCTCGAGCGTAACGATCTTCGGCCAAGGCTTGTCGCGAGACTGGTCCCGATGGCGGTGATGCGATGCGATGCGACACGACGCGACGGGATGCGACGACGTGACGCGAACTCTCCCCGGCAGCTCCAGAACAAGGCGGCATTGAGCTTACATTTACGAATTGAATCGGTCCACTGTTTGAATATCGAGCTGAAGGGAGCTTTGTTTTGGCTGTTGATGGCAACGGAAGCTGGTCAGCGCGATCGGATCAAACCCACGGAAACGGTCGCTAGGCAGAGGGACTCGGCGATGTTTAATTGAAAGGCGCAGGTCGACAGCGATGCAGCATCAAAGAGTGAGAACGAAAAAGCTCTTAATAGCAAGAGGGTGAATGTCCGCTTTTAAATGCGCCGGCTCGCCGAAAATTTCTGCACAGTTGATGAGGCATTTTGTTTGGCCCCGGGTCCTAGCGGGTTGTCCGGGAGGCTCCAAGCTTGCAAGGGTGGGTGCAGCGTCGCTTCGGCCGGGGAATGGGCGCGGGCCTGGAGGGAGGGAGTAGGGAGCGGTACTTACGTCTGAGGCTCGTCCGAGTGGGTAATGGATAGTGGGCGCTGGGGGATGTTGGAGACTCGGGGCGAGGAGCAGCGTGAAGAGTAGATGAAGGTTGGGTCGGGCCTAGCAACCACCCGCGAGGGTTGAGGGAGCTAGGAGGGAGCTACCCAGTGCAGCCAATGGCGCGACATGCCATCATTTCGTCGTAGATGAGCCGACGATCGCAGCCTCACGTCGGAGATACTCACGTTCGGATGTGTAGTCACTATCTGCTAGTTGCCTGTCATGAGAAGAGCCGCTTTAGAGCTTCACCGGTCGTTGATACCAAGCCATCCACCGTAGCACTCCCAGCACTCCCCATGAACCTCTCGCTCGCGCCTCCACACAGTTGCCCAGGTGCGTCTGGCGCTGCAAGCCGCTGACGCTACTCGTCGGCTCCACTCAGCCAGCACCCCTGCCACCTCTTAACCGTTCTTGTGCCGCAGGAGCAGCAACGATGTCATCGCCCATTGCTTATCGTCCATGACTGATGGAGGCGGCGCGAACCCACCAGCACCCTCGGATATCTCGCCAGGGCCGTTTGACACCAGCCGAACCGTGGGCAGCATCAACCGGGCAACAGCAGGCCTAGCGCACCGGAGCCAAAAACAACGCACGTCAATAATGCCTCATTTCCAGACGCTGGCTTCGCGTCGACAGGGCGACGCGCTACGCCGATAGCGCCCAGGCAGACTGGAGACGCGTGGGGTGGCCTTGGTAGCTCGATGCCGGGATCCTCACTAAGCTTCTGCTGTGCCTGTGCCCCCGCATCTTGGCGAAGCATGGCACACGAGCCCTACACGGCCTTTGAAACGCTGCAGAGCATCACCGTGTCACAGGCACTATCAGCAGAAGCAAGTCTCGCGAGCTGCACGCGGGCCTTGGAACGTCTGAGTTGTGCTGCCGCGTCCGCTATCGCGACGCTGCCCGTACTGCCAATATTGTTGCTATCCGGGATCGTGGAATAGCGTCGCCACATGACTCGGCTCCCATGTGACCGCCGTCGCTGTTGGCATAAATCCTTATTCAGCCCATCATAACCACCGCAATGTGCAGCCAGCCATCGAGATATGCCGTCGCGCGCACCAGCTCCTCCACACTCGCGCTCAGCGGCAGCACCGCTCCGTGCAACACGGCCTGCGCCAGCAGCGGACTGCGTCTGCTCGGAAATAGTGTCGGCAATATCGCGTTCAGTGCTGTCCCGATGGTCTGTGGTTGCCCTGTCTGCCGTCAGCGCCTTCCACACCTACACCGCAATTACACCTACTAGACGACAGGTTCGGCGTCACCAGCCTCTGCACGACTCTCAAACTCCCGGGTGCCGTCTCTTCTTGCACCCCTTCCGACGACGCGTGTGGGAGATAGAGCCGCACTGGTAGATGTCTCAGGTTGACTCCTTGCGGGTTCAGCAGCTTCTGGTTGATAGGGTTGTACACCGCAAAGTCGTGGTTCTTCACTCCGCTCCAGAGCTGCGTGCTGTCTTCTTTGCTTAGAAACATGACTGTCTTTCCTGTTCCTGTCCTGAGGTAGTCGGCCTCCTTCACGCTGTGGATGAACAGATCATGCATGTGCTTGTCGTCATTGTCGAGCTGAACCAGCTGCTCGGACGGGAAGTCGGAGAAGTGTACCGTGAGTCGCCATGGTAAATGTTGACGCTCTTCCTCTGTACTCTCGATCTTGTGCGCTTGCTCAGCCTCTGTATCCGTGTCTGAGGGATACGCCGGCTCAGCGCCAGAGTAGAGGTCGTAGAGAAGACCTAGTGGATAATGCCATTTCAGCGGCACGTCTTCGTAGGATAGCCATGCGTCTTTGGGCGTGACATCCGGGTAGATAAGGCTGCGTGCGAAGAAGGCATGCAGTTTGTGTATGAGCAGCCCGAGATACGATATGCGTGGAAATTGTATCTACCTCTAGTCAGCCATAGCTCATCCGATGTATCATCGCCAGACTATGTCGACACTGCACGTACTAAGTAAGGATCCGACTCGTCGTACGTCCTACAGTCGCCCTTGTGCAGGCGTATCTCGAGTGGAATGCTCCCGTTCCAAGTGCTCTGGCGCAATCTACTCGCAACGTCTCTCTCAGCCATGGGCGCGAAGCATCCGAGATGGCAGATTCGCCAGCCGCCGTTCTGGTAGCCTAGGCGCAGCTGAGCTGATGGATAGTGGGGTAGGTCGCTGCGTAGGCAAGGCGGAAAGGCGCGTTGATGGCGGGGTATGCAGGGGAGCTTGGGCCTGACGTGCAGGAAACCCTGGGTCTTTTCGCTCGTGCGTGCGTCTCTGCGACAACCCCAGACCGACTGTCGTAGGAAGATGGGCGCTGGTCGTGTCTTCTTCTCCACCCACAACGCATGTATGACGTGACGCCGTAGATGGGTGACTTACTTACGCACGACAGCTGGACCATGGATGTGGCTCTTAGCCGCAAACGCTCGCGCCTGACTGTTGACGAGGACGAGGACGAGGTCCAGCGGAGGAGGGAGCCCTCGCCTGCGCTGCCGCCATTGGGCGATGCGCTGAAGAGGTCGAAGACGCAGTGCGAGCTGGAAGAGCTAGATGTTATTAGTCCGGAGGAGGCATGGAGCGTGGATGTGGATGCGATACTGGGTAGCAGTACGCTCGCGACTCCTGTAGGCAGTATGCTGGAAGCGCATAACAACTGGGCAAGGTATAAGAGGCAGGCGTCAATAATTGTTTTGTGTGTGCAGGGGAACGTTCAGGTCCATTACGACCTGCTTTGGTAAGATCATCCTGGACCATTTCAAACTACTACTAACAACCCACAGCTCCGCTCTACCAGACCTCTACGCGCTCTCGCCCACCCTTCAGCCCTTCGTCCTCTGCCACGACCCCTCGACACATAGACTCTCCTCTTCCGCGCCCTTCTCGCTACCCTTAATACAAGCCGCGACTCCATCGAACAACCACTTCGTCCGCTTGGGCTTACTACATCCCCTCGGTGGAGGCAAGTTTCCATTAGATGCACTCGTTGTGCTGGATAAGAAGGGTAGACGGAGGCTAGTGCTGCCATTTGGTTGGGGTGCTGGTAAGCATGCGGATACACCTGCGGGGCGGAGCATACAGCTACGGTTGATGGCATTGCTGAGGAGTTGTGTTGCGATGTTAGAACAGGAATAAATAACGATATTATGAGTATGCTGATTGCATACGCCTACCGTGAGAGGACTCTGGGAATGGTGATGAATAGCGTGGTGGTCTTCAAGAGGTTTTATTACATGTGCTGTACCACATGAACGCCATACGCCTGCTATCAATCGGGGTATCATCGCGAAACAGACTACCTGTGAACGCCTACGTCTGGAGAGGCTCCGCTAGTAGCGGACTTGTGAAGCAAGAGAGAATAGCGAGGAATTGCAAAGACAATACCAACGCTCACCCATACAGACCCGTAAGCCGCCGCAACATGACTTATCTAACCAGGGAATCGCCGGCGGTACGCAGCAGGATCCTCCCTTTTGACCACCTCAACGTAAGCCTTGACGCCCCTCCTTACTTTGTTCAGCCAATACGGCAGATATCCTTCGGTAGTAAGGAACAGATCACTGTACACTTTGCTTCCACATAAGTCATCTTCGTAGAGAACAATGTGAGTGGCGAGCGTGCACATGACCTTGTGAAATGGCAGTGCCGACCGTGTCTTCTTGCAAAAAGCTGGAGTGAACAGCCCGTGGTTCTCTACCAAGCTCCTGAGCTGTTCAGGCGTCAGGCCATCTTCGCTGAGGGCAGCGCTCATGAACTTGAAGGCGAAGTGTTGGACGGCGTTCATACCCATGGCGACTGCACAGAAGTACACTTGCAGGTGGAAGTCGGTCGCAGTGGTGCCGTCGGGAAGGTCGTTGGGGATGTCGTACTGTGGGTCGAAGATGGCCTCAGCCACGGTATTGACGACCATAGGGCTGTAGTCCTTGGTAGGCGCTTCTTGGATATTTTCCGTCTGAAACTGCGTCAGTACAATGTTTGCAAAGTAGCTGAAATGCGGAATGTACTCGGAGACTTACATTGTGCTCGACCCATTCAGACGCCGCAATTGCCAACTCCAGGTTTGTAGCAAAGCTAGCCAGCCTGTCAGAAGACGGGAGAGACAGGTCGCGCGGCATATTACGGCGGAGCTCCTCACGTGCTCTACAAAGGGAGTAAGTATCAATCAAAACACAGGTCTCGGGCGGTTGGCTCGTAGCTTACCTCTTGAAGAGTTCTTCGTCAGATGGCTCCATGTCTTCATACGACAGATCTCCGAACATAAGATCCACCAAGGTAATGTCGGCCCCACTATTACCCAAAGTGTGCTCGTCGGGGTTGCTGGCCATCGCGCTAGATATCGTGGTCGGTAGAGCGACTGCTTCCTGTGGTTCTGAGGGCGGGTCGCTGAAAGCTGTCTGGTGCGGGCGAGTTCAGTTGGTGCAGGTAGTTGTCGGATTGGCTGCGAGATGGAGAAGTTGAACGACTACCGATAATGACTATCACGGTGTTATGACTGCCTCACTAGCGCCTCACATGACTTAATAACAATGGTGCTGCACATTCACTCCGAAGATTCTAATCTACCGGGCCTAGTCGTGCTGTCCTTCGGCGTATCATCACCGATTGTACTGAAAATGGATGCCTGCGCCAGGAGTATCTCAGCTAGCAGCACAGTCACAAAACAAGAGGTATAACGAGCGTTGACTGATACATCCTCGTTGTATTTATCTTCACCTAAGCACGTATGAACTACAAAAGTCTACATAGATTCATGGGCTGACACCCCATCGTCTACAAACGTCCTTGTCGTTGCCACGCCCCCTATACCTCCATGCGATCTTCGGTCTTGACGCCATCGTCTCCATCCCCAGACACGTCAGTCATGCTGGTATCTTCCTTCTTCTTCTGACCACCAGTCTCATCTGATGTGCTACGGGTAGCGACAGTGGGTGCGAGGACGGGAACCTGGGGAACCTGGTTGATGGTGTTGCCCTCGTCGAAGCTGAACTCGACACGTGGGACTTCTAGCTCCATGGGGTCGCCCTTGCCGTCGTCAGATGAACTGATGAGGGGAATGAAGGTAGATTCGTCGACGTTGTCATCCACGGGGATGTTGTTCGACGACGACGACGGATCGAGTCCCTGACGAGTAGCAGTGAAGCCCGTGATGGTAGTGTCATCATCATCCCCGCCAAGAACGTTCTCACTAGCATCTTGACGGTCGACGTTGGTCTGGTCCGTAGTCGGCTGATGACCTCCTTGCTTGCGCGCAGTTCGCGGAGCAACGGGACTAGGACCTTGTGGACTATGAGAGGCGAACGGGGGATTGAAGTCGGCGAAGAGATCCGGTCCATCGACATCATCAGAGCCATCGGCCTCACCGCGGAACGTCTGGCTCTGTCGAAGGCTTGAGCTTGGACGAGGGGTACGCAGGAGACCTGATGCCGGCTTCATGGGAACCGAGGCTGCCTTCTCACCTTGAGACGCCTTGGATCCGCCCATAGACTGCCAAGACCTGTCCAGCTCAGATGGTGTGGGTGTAGGCGGCAGTGCTTTGTTGGTACGAGTGGCCGAGCTTCCATGGTCACGACGACGGGGGGTAGGCGAATCGCTGTGGTCCTCGACAGTAGGTTGGTAGATATTGCTCGAACCAGGGCGCTGGAGAAGGCGACCGCCGATGTTTCCACGCTGTTCTTGTCCTGTACCGACACTACGCATTTTGGGGGTTCTCGCATCAAGCGAAGGATCAGTCGACAGTCGCCTCTTGCTCGATAGCTGTTGGTCGGTGGCGCCGATGTTGACCATGCGCTCTGGGATGTTATGTTCGAGCTTGTACTTGTCCAGGTCTCGCTCGGCCGCCCCCTCGTATTTCGCATAGCCAGATGTTCCGAGGAACTCAAGGTACTTGGTGCCACCTTCTTCTTGGAGCCACACAGAACGCTGCATCGCTCCACAAGTCGCGACCGCGTAAAGGAGCTCTTTGCTGGTGTTCTCTGACGGGTCGAACAGCTTGTACTTCTCCATCATGTTGACGAACTGGTCGGCCGTCGGTAGATCCTTGAGGAGAGAGGTCTTGAAGTTTCTCGCAGCCTCGGCTAGGAGTCCCGAAATCTCCATCTTCTTCGCGCAATGATACACCTGGAGGTGAAGTTCTGTTGGCGTCTCGTCTATCCGCACCGTGAGGTTGTCGTCTTCGATACCAGGCCGAGCTTTCTTCATGTATGTCAACCTATACTCGCCTAGCTGCTGGGCTTTGTCGAGATAGTATTCGCCGTAGAGGATGTGTTGAACCATCAGATCAACGACGATGAACTTGTGGTCATGCATAGTGACAACGGAGTCGGTTTTTTGCGGATCTTGGATCTGATGAATTGTCAGTCTAGGCTCCTAAGGCAGCGGAAAGCTGGAACTTACCTGCATCCTGAACTTCTTCGAAAGGACTCCGGCTGATTCCGTGGGTAGAGTACAAGTAGCGGTCTCGTCTCCCAGCTTGGCAACAAGCGTCACGGTACTGAGTGGGCTCGTCACGAATTCGCGGCGCCACCTGCTTTTGTCAGTGATATACTCGTGCAGATGACATACGCTTGACAGTACATGTCGCGACACTCATGAGGCATCGGGGAGGCCTTCGAAGCCGGCAGGTGTCCAAAATGGATATCCACCAACTCCATGTCCGCGCCGGGATCGCTGTTTGTCAACGCCATTGCCCGAGGCTCGACGCGCTGAGGCTCTGCAACACGTCCGCTGTCGCTCTGACTGATTTGTTGGTTGTCCATGTCGGTTCTTGAGTCTACCGAAGATGTGCAGAGGCTGGGTCGTCTGGACGCGTAGGCGGCAGGAAGTGAAGGGGCAGAGTGGAAAGACAACGAGCGCCGCGACTAGCGCTAGTAGCAGGGCGGTCACCTGCGACTTATTAAGCGGGGGTGGAGTTTGTGGAGTTATGAGTGGTTTGGGTCTTTCACTGTTTGCGTGTTTGCAGTGCATGAGCGGCAATGTCTATGCCTGAGATCTTGTTAGCCTGTATACAAAGCCATCAATTCAGAGATATCCCAACCCCTCTACTCTGAATTAGCTTCTCCCATGAGATGGACCCCCAAGTGGTAGAAGTATACGTGTGTCCTTGACTACGCTATGCCATAGTGTTGATTGGGTCAATGTAAGTATTTTTTGCGTCCACACCAAAGCCGAGAGTTCGGTTCTTTGCTCGATCATTCTTTTTTTGCTTTTGTTTTGTCTTCTAGTGAGAGTGAAAGGGCAAACGTGAGTCCTTTGCGGCCTGCTAAAGTGGGGCTTGCCCATCCGTTGCTAACGCTGCTTTGATGTCCTTCTACTAGGGCTCACACACCAAGACCTCGATAATATTCCTCAAGAGCAGCGCTCAATCGTGGCTATGACGAATCAATCTCCGAAACCAGACAGCAAAGGCGAGAGCTCGGAATTGGATCCTGCGACAACACTAGTCAATGATGCATCGACACCCATTGCACCTTCAGGCTTGAATGCACAGCCAGAGCACGAGAGCCGCGAGGCTGTCAAACGCGACAATAGTGCGGACCAGGGTGGTTTGGAGACAGAGCCGCGTGCTCAAGAAGCGCATCCGCGTACGACAAGCCCAACACCGTCCGCCAGAGATGTAGCTCGTGCTGCGACACACAACCCGGACGAACGTGACGGTGAAGAAGCTGTACGAACAGGTGAGTTACTCGACACCCTTTATGAAGCATGGAGGTTGACTTAACAGACGACGGAGCTCGCGCCCATACAAACGCAGTTACGATATCGTTGGCGACTCTGAAGACCCTCCTGGGCCATATCTTCGAGGGCAAGAGTGTCAGACTACCACAGCCGCAACTAGTTTGTGCTCAGTGAGTATTGATTGTATTTCACTCTTACGTGCGCTGATAAATCGCAGTCGTGGCCAAATGGCCCTTAGCAAGCGACTCGGTTGTGACTTCACACTCGTCGTAGATAAAGTTGCATTCGACGTGAATTCGGGTTTCCTCATTGCAGGCTCGGAAGTGCTAGAAGGATATGCTTTTCCTAGCAATGTAAGTACAAGGCTAGTTCAAATGGACAGAACTCGTACTCACGGCTTTTAGGGTACACTTAATACTCTTACTAGGGAGTGCGAGTTCAACGCACAAGTACACAGTCCTACGATGGTCGACCGCCTCGTCGAATTCATATACACTGGAACCTACAAACTGGACAAGGGCGGACGAGCGACGATGCTACACCATGCGACAAAGTTACCCATCGGCAAGACCAAGGCGAGCTATCCCATGAAATTGGAGGCTGCGGCGGAATTCCATCTGGAGATGTACAAAATGGGCAGAGACCTCCGATATCATTCTTTGGTAGCCGTCGCGCATAGCAAGATGGCAGAGGATATGTTGTGGAAGAGCACCGTCGACGTGGGAATTGCGAAAAGCCTCGTAAACTGGATATACGGCTCAGCTCAGAGGCTGCACGATACAGCTGAAGAGACGAACGATACGCTCGGGGACGACAACCTGAAGGAATTGGTCGTAGCGTGTATCCTGCGGCACGTTCATCAGAAGCTCTGGGATGAGGAGGAGGTAGAAGGGTTCAAGTACCATGTCCAGGCATACCCTGCTTTGGAGGTAGATTGGGACGTTGCCGAAGAGGAGTACAAGGAGCTGCTGAGGAAGCGACCCGAAGCTAAGAGAGGGGCGAAGAGGGCGAGACGCGAACAGCAACATCAGCAGGAGGTTGCGAGTATGCTTCAGCTCTTAGAAGGTCCTACTCTTTTGTAGACGAGGTACTATCGAAGACTGCGATCTTCCGTATCGTCTTACAGTTCCGATATTTCCGGTTGAGGAAGCCACGAGGTGAGCATCCGTGTATGGTAGTGGCGGCAGTCGAAAGATATGATGCAGGGCTAATTACAGGGCATTCGATCTGTACCGTAGCATAGCTGTAAAAGAGTGCCCCAAGCGCCATGTTGCTAAGATCGAACGCGTGATGCGTGGTTACAGGAAGTGTGAAGGCACGTCTCCGTGAGGGTGGCTGGCGACTAGCGTGTTTCCCCCCACCCTGTCGCGATGACATTGGCTGGCGGGTCGTCGAACGTTCCATCACCTCTCCCCTGAACATGCGGATCTCGACAACGTTCATCAGCTTAAATGCGAATTGACAACGATTGCTTCCTCCTGTGATTTGAAGTTCCGAAAACTACGCGTGCAGATGCCATTTTTTCCGCTGCAACAAGCCTTGGCATACTTCTCATTGCATGAAGACGCGTCTCTCCATCGAATCTTTGCGCTTCCATCTAGTGATGATACAGTCGCAACCGCCTTAGGCCCAACTCATGGTCGGTTAGTTATGTGATGACATTACTTTTGCTGGCGGCTTGACTTCGGCATCAGTAAGGGTAGTGCTTCCATGGCTGAGATGCCCCTGTTCCAAGGTTGTGCCTGCCGGCCCGTGCATCTTATTTGCACAGGATCTCATCTCCTACCAAACCCTCTCTCCCACCGATCGTCGATACACACATTTCACCATGCCGCCGGTTCGCACAGAGAAGAAGAATAGTGTTGCGAAAGCTGCTCCTTCCCGCGGTCTCGCAGCCTTCGGCTTTACACCTGCCCCGAAAGAGGAGGTCGTAGCCGCAGCGGCCCGGGTAAAGCCTTCAGTTGTATCACAACCCGCTGCCGTCCAAGTAACGCAGGTAGTGCAAGAAGAGCAGAAAGCGCAGGAAACGCAAGAAGCGTCGAAGTCAGAATCTCGTCTCCCCACGCCTCCAGTCGTATCACGACCCGCTGAAGACCAAGAAGCTCAAGTAGTGCAAGAAGCGCAAGAGACTCCAGAAGTGCAAGAGGCGGCGAAACCAAAACCTCGCCTTCCGAAGCCTGTTGTCAAAGGAGTAAAACGAGCCTCCTTTGAAGACTCCAGACATCACTGGGATGGGATGTACCACAAAATCATTGGAACATCGACACGAAGGATCATCTTTGGAAGAGCGTTCAAACTGGCAGAGTAAGTCTTACTCCTACTTCATCTTTGGAGGGCACATAATACAATACTGATCTGTTTGCCTCAGTAATCACATTGAAGACATCCTCTTCATGGGTCCTAAAGTCTGCGACACGCTGACAGAAATCTATTTCGAATACTTGGATACTGATTACGACGCTCACAATGGTACGGCTCGATGGCTATGCAATCTTAATAGAACTGTTTCTGACTGATGACAGCCTGCCTCGTGACAGACGAGGGTATCAAACGCCTTGCTAGAGGCTGCAGAAACTTGAAGAAGATATCCCTACCCGGGGGTAGCGGTTCCAGCATGGGTGACGAAGGTCTGATTCACCTTCTTACCTTCTGTCGTGATATTACACATCTGGAATTCTCCGGGCGTGGTGTTACCGAAGCCGCTTTCCAACAAATGGCCGCTAACTCAGATCTGGCGCCGAACTTGAAGAAACTACGCCTGGATGACCAGTCTTCGAACAAAAACTACATGCGTGGCATGCGAGAGTTTGGAAGGTCGCGACCGACGCTACCAATCGAGCTGGTTCATCGTTCGCATTACAAGAAGTATGATTCGTGGTACATGTCGACTAGTCATACAACATACATCAATGGTAGAAAGGTGTCTACTAGTATCCCTGTCGACACATGAGCTATACCTAAGCGGGTCAGGCCATAGGTACTTTCTTTATCAACATATATCTTTCTTTGGCTGGACAGTATCTTGGGCTTATTGAGCACAACTAGCAGGATGTCACGAACTGTCAGATTTACAGCGCCGCGCTAGCCAACGACAGAACTACAGGAAGGATTGGTGGCTTACAAGCGTCAAGAGAGGGCGTTCGCCATGTGCCTGCCACATAGCTTAAACCTGTTTATATACACTAAAGCAACCAATAGCAACTGGTGTCGAGATATCGGGGGGTTGGTACAGCTGGGTTGAGTTTCAGCCGTTGGAAAAAGCAATGCCCCAATGTAAGACACAGCAGAGACCCACCTACAGGTACCCGCTATAAAATCTGGGTCATCTGAACATCATTCTTTTGTTATTGACTTTTCGATCTCTGTTTTCTCCTTCGAAGTTGTTACAATTTCCGCGGTTATGCCACCAATTCGCACACAAGACACAAACATGACATCAGAGGGCAGCTTCGCACGACTGGGCTTTCCAGTCGTCTCGCGAGACGAAGCTCTAGCATCAGCCATGAGTGTAGTGGTAGCTGCGCAAACAAGGGCACCTCCGCGCCAGAAGCGCGTTCGTCGCGCGAAGACGCATTCGCATCCAGCACCGATCAGTCGTACAGTATCGACTCCTCCAATCACACCGCCAACCCCGTCAGCTATACCCGAAGAGGGCGAGAACGAGGACGCTGGCTCAGCTGCTGATATCGGTGACCCCGATATCGAGCAGGATCTGGGTGGTTGTACATGCGGGTGCCTATGCGTCGCCGACACCTTGACTGATCCGTCCAGATGGCGAAAACCAGCTCATCTTTTGACTGGGGAAGACGTTGTCATGGAACCCGATTGCCATGAGGGATTTGAATGGGACAACCTAATTTGCGAGCGATGCCCTGCGGGTCGTCAGTTGGACGTAGGCTCGTAAGTCGAATTGATGTGTTTCGCTCGGGAGACCGCTCGCTAACGCCTAGAAGCATGAACGATGAGGCTATGCTAGCGGTCGATATGAATGGGAGAGTAAAGCATATTTACTCTCGCGACCCGTAAGTCATTCCCGCCTCTTTTTGAGAGGCAGCCATGATTGTGGGTGGAAATTAATGGTTTTAGAATGAATCTCCCCACGGCTAGTTGGACGGAAAACATGGGAATCCACAAAGTAAAAAGCTTGATCCATCTCATCCATCATTGTCCTGGGTTGCAGTCCGCTCATTTGCAACACTGCCGCAACCGGGACGTCGCGCTAGCACTTATGTCGTCATGCCCAGCGCTCCTCAGTATCCGACTATCCAAGTTTATCGACTACAATGATGCAGTCGAACTGTGGGCTCTCGCTGAGCACCCAGAGTGGGCCCCAGATTTGCGAGAACTAAGTCTTGAGTGGACTGGATTTGCTCCCTTTCATCACGTGCGGTGTCACATGCCGATGGAATGGGAACGTGTTGCACGCCCATTAACAGCACTTGCGAATGCAAGACCGAATCTCATTTTCAGCATAACTGAGAAAGAAAAGGTAGTCTGGGCTAGGGTCCCAAGCTGGATCCAGTTGGACTGGTATCAAAGACGAAGGAGCACTACGGACACTACGGTTTACGACACTACACATATTGAGGAGGTTACGGAGTGTATTTCGCATTGGGTCTAAGCTTCGCAAGCGGCATGGACTTGCCTTTTCGAAACGAACTGATTCAATGATCCCATACACTATTATCGGAAGTTAGTCCTGTGACGTACAGATTGGAAGCATCGAACAAATTACTTGCTTCAAACTCGTCCGCTCTTCTCCATTTTCTCAACCTACGCATTCTCTCGATGAACCTTCTGATCTTTCTCCCCCAGCGGCCCCTCTACACCTGGATGAACACTCTTCCTCCTCTTCTCATCTCTCTGCTGCCGACTTTGATCGAGGCTTTGCGCAAACTTCGAATTGGCTCTGATCTGCGGACCTTTCCAGTACACGATGTAGATGGGCAGGGTGACCAGGAAAGCAAGGCAGGCTAGAATAGTGGAAGCGTATTGCAACGGTCGACCAGGAATGTTTGAGTAAAGCGGTGTTGAGTATAGAGAAGCGATACCGGCGAGGGCATCACGAGCGAGATCGTTGCCACCGGTTGCGGAAGAAGCGTATGGGCCGTATGCAGCGGTTTGGTAGTCGATTGAAGACTGGTAGATCGCATACTGGGAAGTATTAGCCACTGAACACTGGGCACCACATGAAAGGCTCCAAAACTTACGTTCGCCATGCCAACCATTGCCGAGAAGATCATCGGCGCGATCCAAGGAATGCCATAGTCTGGGCCAAGTGACGTCCAGGCAAACCCAAACAAGCCGATAGTCTCCAGCGGAGCGAGGAACAGTAACCACCAAAGTCGGGCTTCCGGTTCGACTGATCCTGGATTCTGTCGTCGTTTCTTCCGGAAACTGATAATCGACGGCATGTATGAAGCGTAAGCCAGGAAGTAGCTGATCAAGATGGGTAGGAAGGCTAGACCAGCGCCAACGACGCCAAAGCCCCATTGTTCGTAGACGGGACCGAAAGACTCCAAGAATGTGAAGATCAGGGCGTCGCTGAAACCACTGAGGAGGGAGAGCCATAGGACGATTGGTTCGGTAAAGAACATGTAGAAAGGTCTATCTTATTATTAGCATCGAAGCCATCAAGTCTTGAAGCCGTTACATACCTCCAGAAGATAGTGCCGACCTCTTTGAAGCTCATCTTATGACCACCTCGAATCTCATTTGGGCCATAGATATTCGGGTCTTCACCTGTCTTACGTCGTCTCTTCGCCTCACGGTCCAATAGGATTGTCGAGCGAGTCTCGGGGTTGCAGACAAAGTGAACCAGCTGGACGAAGCCTCCGATGATGAGCTGGACCCAGAATATCCACTCGACCGACTTGTACCTAGAGAGCTAAGTCAATAATTGCTAGCGAAACTTGCCAATGATGTTCTTACCTCTCTACGAACGCTCCGATGATCGCACCAACAACGGACCCGCCTACAGATGATAGCACTAGGAATGCGACAGCAAACTCTTGTTCATCCGGCTCCCACATGTCGGCGAGTACACCAAGCGTGACCGAGCCGCCAGCCGTTGATAAGCCTCCAAGCGTCCGGACCACCACATATGTCGCATAGTTCTTCGACAAAGCAGCTGGTATTTGCCAGAGGTTGACAAGGAACAGACTGAGTTGCTGGATCGGCCATCGTCCATACTCTTCTGACCAGGGAGCCCAAAGTTCGCAACCAATACCATATGCGATAAGAAAAGCTGCCTGGGGGACGCGAGCTGCCTGTTCGCTAACGCCATGGTGTTCGGATACTGCGCTAACAGCATGCGAGTACATGGACGCATTCGTGTTGATGCTGATTTGGATGAAGAAGACGACGATCAGGATCTGCCTATCGTGGAATCATTGTCAGCGCCGTACATTGAACATCGCAACATGGAGAGAGTGATTGCGAGGAGGTTGTAAGCCCATGGTAGGCTCTCGACATGCGCCGCCACAATGGTCGGGTCTCACGGCAAAGCGGCATCCAGACAAGAGACATAAGCTCAACTCACCATTTGCGCCAAGTTGGGAACGAGTAACCAAGCTTGTCCCAAGCATCACTGTCTTGTAGCTCGACTTTGTCGCCCGTAATGATTCGGTCCGTCTTCTCTTGCTCAAGTTCTGTGCCTTCGCCATAGTTGGGGTCGCGCTCTGTATCAGGCACAGCTGTCGGTTTGCCATCGTCTACGGTAGCCATATCGAAGTCCACACGCACGTAGGAGGAGAGATGAGAGGAAGGGGTGTGAAAGGCGGAGAACGAGGAAGTGTATGAGATATACTTCACACCATCTCGACCACAGTGCATACGCCTCTTCGCCTTTCGCTCACCCTCCACGCGACATCAGGCTGCCCGTTACCCCGTGCCTCTGATGTCAAGAGGCGGCTGGTTACATCTTCGGTAAGCTTACTCCGCCAATGTGAGGCTTGTCATTCTGAGCCAAGGCATACACAGCCGTGGCAGCCAAGAGTAATCAACTGATCGCGGGGTAAATAAGGGTGCATCGACCGATGATGGGGAATGCGATGTGCGTTGCGTTTCCCATGTTTGGTCGATGCGGGTGTTGGGCCAAGAGAAGGAATGAGGCATGGCGTCATAGGCGTTCTGTACGCTGCGGTTACGCGGCGTCGACCAGGAAGTCGGATCCTACTCATACAGTCAATATACGCAGAGTACCTGGCGCGGAGTTTGACGCCGGGTATTGTGATGTCATGCACCCAAGCAGTTGTTCAGGAGATGGGTGTGAAAGGACGTCGACACGTGGTGGACGAGCCCATGGGTGGACGGCAGGCGCGCTAGGCGGGGGCACACGCGACCTGACAACGCGACGTAACAGTTTGAACCCGCGGCATAGACTGGGTGAACCCCAACATGTACCTGATGGGGATTGGATTACTATTAGCAGCACTTTTGCGACCGACTATCGTCCACCAGCTGTGCCATATTTACCGTTGCCGTGTCTGTCTACCTCCCCTGCGGGCTCAACAGCAGCGCCGTTATCGCATCAACACACGCATAGAACTTTTGTCCCACCTCTGGCTGAGCGAGGTATGCTGAAGTCTTCTCCTTAATCAGATCTTCGTGACTCCACTCCTCCAGTGGCACATCTTCCAACCCCGTCACATCAAACCGAAAGTACTTCATCCAATTGCGCTCCATCAACGCAGCATGTTCGGCTTCGAATCTATCACCCCACGATCTTGCTTCCGCCTTCCTATCCTCAACGCTGTTCGCCATTTCGGGAATCTCGTTTTTGCGATTCAGGCCGACGCCCGTCCCGACCGAGACAATGATCATCATGTCGTTCGCATATCGGAACAGCTTCCTGCATTCATACAGGATGTCGCGAACTGGGTTGTTCTTTGTAGTCCCATGGTCGACGAGACCCTTCTCAATCACGAAGCGTTGCGGAACGCCTGGCTCGGATTGCACATATCGTGGGGCTGCTGAGGTCGCCTTCATCGCTTGCCATATGGGCATGTTGGGTTCCAAATCCGGTCCAGTTATGCGCCGTGTTTGGTATGATCGGATAAGGGCGGCTTTGTTCGTGCCTTCTCTTCGTTAGTGAATCTCACCACGCTTCCCACTTCAGTACGTACCGATATCCATTTGTGTCGTGATTGCGAAACTTTATCGAGTCAGTATGTATGTCGCGGATGAATAGGGTTTACTCACACGTCGCCCGAGTCGGGCCGTCCATCTAGGAGTACTTCGTCTGCGCTGCCTAGCTCCTGCTGAACCACGCTCTTGATCTCGTTCTCTAACGCGCTGTCGTCAGGCTTCTGTATCTGTGCATGAGGGTCGAGATATCTGAAGTAGGCCCTTTTATTGTCGAAGACTTGCTTCGCGATCTGTTTGTAAGCTTCTCTTGCTCTGTGGGCTTGCATGCGCAGTCGACATAGCATGATGGCTATTATACCGCCAAGAGAACTACCACCTGTCAAGTCAAAAATCTGGTGGCTGTCTAAGCGCTGCCCAACTTTGACGCAGATCGCGTTGACCAGCGATTCAACTAAAAGGAGAGCAGATAAGCCCCGGATACCGTCACCGTCAATGGAAAGCAGAATCTTCGTCTCTCTCGTTCTCGAAAGGATGGCTGGTAGAGGTGCTGCTTGGTTTGGTGTCGGATCATGTAAGGCGGGATCGATGTACTGCGAAGATGGGCGCATATTGTTTTCAGGAGCTGCTTGAACAGTGGGAGTCGATTCTGGCGGTATTTGGGTGGCGCCAGTTGGCGCCGCAGCTTGAAATGCGTACGGGGAAGCATACACGGTTGCTGTCGTTGCTGACGAAGGCGTACTATGATCGCGTGGCGAGCCGGGGAGAGCATTCTCAACCACCGTTGACGGTGAAGGTGTCATGAGACCTGCTACCGTAGTATGGGTGACAAATGGTTGTGATGGAGCCTGGCCGTATATGGGAGCTAATGGTGGAGGCCCTGTAGCAGAGGGAGGTGGAGACGGCCATGGAATGTATCCAGAGTAAGGATCCCGGATAAGTCGCAACTCTGCTTCTTCTGCAACGCGTCGGACATCCGGATCTTGAGCCTTGCTTCGATACGTTAGTCCCACTACGGGTGATATCTGGAGAAGACGCGCGACGTACTACTTCACGTAGCTGACGTCCCAAGGCTCCCAGCGACCGGACAGCAAGAACTGTATCGAGGAAGGAAAGGCGGAGTCATGAAAGTAGTGTGTGCCCTCTACCGCCGAGTAGCGGACACAGCTGAAGTCCACCGGAGTCCACGACATGCTGTTGTATAGTGGTTATAGCGCGTACCAGTGGCCAAACCGGTAGACGGAGAGCTGGAATTGAGGCAGCACTCAGCCTTGTACTGGCAATCTAGTGAGAGCAGCGGTGGATCAGACGGCAGTCCTAGGAAACATGCGGTAAGCCACTAGCTGCCGCTGGGAGCTAGACCGTTAATCAGGATGAAGTCGCTTCTGAGAAGGGCTATTGTATAGCCAATCGCTACGCGACAAACGGCCCGCCTGCAAGGTATGCTCTGCGCCAGCTCGTCAAAATATGCTGCCATGCGTAGCGCTTCAGCGAGGATGCGGCCGCGTTTGACCGGCCAGGCGAGGCCCTGTACGGGCAACGTGTATGGACGAGGCCGCTCGGCAATTGGGCAGTTTGATGGATCTGTGAGACAAGGGCTTTGTGATACCCGGCCCATCCCTGCGTGTGCGTTCGTCACGAAAAAGTCCCATCGCAGAGGCGATCGGATCGATCGCCAGGCTCAAAGTATACTGATAAGGGAAGATCTCGGGTCAAGGGTGTATGCAACTGCTGAACATCGCGACTGCCTAGGTGAAGACGGGCGATTCGCTAGCGGCTAGTGCATGACCATCGCTGGATTGGTCCACGCCCGCGGCCCGCAGCGTTCCGCTTGCTCGGCTCTCCCCCTCAACAGCTTTTCACTCTTCAGCCACACATAGCCCTTTCGCGACACGAGTGGATTTGGACAGCATCTTGCGGCGTTGAGCTTAAACTTGAACTTTCCCGAAAGAGTTGGTGTGAACGGCTGCACGGTGACGGCGTAATCGAGCAAAGAACCTGGTCCCACCTGAGCAACGTTGGGGAAACCACTACAAACACCATTCGTCCAGAATAGACATGGAGTCAGGACAGAATCCACTCGGAACACTTTCGATTCTAGCAGTGGAACTGCGCGAGGCCATCTGGTCATATGCACTCACCGACACCACGATCGTGTACCATGCAATTACCGAAACGGTGCCAATCCCACTACTCGGCTGTTCCAAAGCGATTCGTGAGGAAGCCATATCTACAATACTCCGAGAGCGAAGCGTCACGTTCCAGACGCATGCTGCACTATCGGGCTTGCTCACGAATCACAAGAGCCAGCAAACAACAGACACGGTCAAGGATGCGATAGCCCCACAGAGTCCAGCTAGATTGCCGAAGAAGATCAGGTTGAAACTGTTCTCGGAGAACCAGAAACTGTTCAAATGTACCGAGAGCAATTGGCTGGAGTATACAGAGGAGGAGCCGAAACTTGCAAGGGAACTTGATGGTTGGCGGGAAGCGCTGCTTCAATATCCTATTACACATCTCACAACAATAGTCATGGACTGCAATTCCAGTCCCACATACCATGGCGGACCGGGTTATGCACTTCCGTGCATGAGTACGTTCGTAAAGCGTGTAGCGACGCGAATCCGCATGGTGTCAAAGGGAAGATGCCAAATTTTACTAGTCGCACCGCCAGGCACCGTGAAACAGCTCATCTGGCACGCTGGTTCAGCCTCCTTTCTGAGGAGCTGGACGCCAACCGATGACGGGTGGTCTGCAAGGAAGATTCAAGAAGCGCTCGACAAAACGGTCGTTGCGAATCCGTCAACACCCACACAGAGGAGCAGAAAGCGACGACGGACTACGGCAATGATTGAGTAATTTCTGTCAACATAGAGTAAACTTTTGTACATATTGTGAAAATCTTCACGTTCCTTATTATGACTTATTACTCACATGCGAAGTTACTGGCACCATTGCAGGCTTATGAAGTGTGGTAGTATGCATTACTCAGGACAAAAAACATCGTCACGAGTTTCCCCCCGAATTGACCTTCATGACCAACTTGCGAAGGCCCACCCGAAGCAAAAACAAAAAAAGAATGCATGAGATGCTCTCCAGCGGGGAATTGAACCCCGGTCTCCCGCGAGTTGTCTGTGAAGATGACAAGCGGAAATACTGACCACTATACTACTGAAGATTGAGCAACCGAGATGGTTGAGTAGGTGATTCGATGGAAAGCGTAGAGATTACAAATAATATATACCATATTACCTACATAGCGCAGCGAGCCCTGCGGCGCCGACTTGCTGCGTCAATATGCACAAGTTCTGCGTGCTGCATGCCCAGGTGTGGGCGCCTAGCCAGCTCTGGAGGGGCTATTTTAGCTACGGCACATGGCATGCGAATGGACCAATGCTGCTTACATAAGCTGCTGCAATTATCTAGGATCCATTCATACTCTTTTCGAATTGGTATACTTGGATACAAAAGCTTGGCCCAAGACCATGGTACGCACTAGTTGGCACTATGCTCAGACGCAAAGCCCCGCTTGTCACAAAACTGGGCTGTATTATGTGTACGGACCAGAAGTGGGTTCTGTTCTGCCGCGCCCTGCTGTCACTCTCCTCTTTGATTGAGACCTTCCGCCCGGGCTCATCCTAAAAAGGCCATGTATGCATAGCTCACGTTGCAGACACTGCCTCACTGGAGATATGTCATGTTTACGTATCTATACAGTAAGTCACAGTTAGTCTCCACAGGCATGGAACTGTGACTGTGTGTTGAGTTGAAAGCACATCCAGGGGGCTTTGTGCATGTGAGCGATCTGGCGTCACGGACATGCAACATCTTGGTGACACTTGGAAAACATCCATAACGCCACACCCATCACGAGGGCATTGTGCACACCAGGATTTGGTTTTCGAAGCATATTCATTTCTCGCCGAGTCGATTCGTCGTGAAGACTCTAGCTTTATTCGTTCATGCAACCCATGCTCATTTTCTTTCATGAGCTCCGAATCCCACAGAAGATGATGAACCGAATGAAGTAAAACTCCGAACCAATTCACATGCACCACGCTCTTCAGTATCTCATGATCTATGCCTCGGTGGCAGCGGCCTGAGCCTTGGCACCCCTGGCCTTGGTGGGCTTGGACTCCTTGACGGGCTTCTGGCTCTTGCGGATGGCGGAGGCCTTAGCAACGGCGTCCTGGCGGAGGTCGGGGCGGTAGTTGCGCTTGGTGGTGGAGTTGACGATGGCGGAGTATGTCCTACGTTGGTCAGCAAGCAGCCCTTTGATATGCGGTATCGGTACGATCGAGCGAAGAGAGCCGCGGCTCGGAGAAGACGTACTTGCGGGTGGACCTGCTGGGGCCGAAGGTGGTGGTCTGGATGGCAGATGCGGGCTGGTGGTGCTTGTCGGCCTTCTTGATGAGAAGAGTGACACCACCCTCGGGGCCGGGGATAACGCCGATAGCCTGTTCCAACTTTATCAGTATCGTCTCGTGTGTTGATTCGCATGTGCGCGCGGCGCATTCGTGGTTCGTGGTAGTCGTACCTTGTTGGCAATGGAGCCCTCGTTCTGAGCAGAATTAGTCAACTGTCCCCAAGAACACAACATCCACACATACCTTGCGGCTGTACACGTTCCTCAGGTTAAGAGGATCGCGCGAGAACTGGATACCGTTCGCCCTCTTGACGAGCGTGGAGCTGCGTCCCTCTGCCATATGTCAACCCCAGTCCCTCCCCAATGCGCGTCCCAGTCTTTCACTCACTGGTAACCTCCCAGGCAAGATCGTGCGAGATAGTGGTGGCCATTGTGTCTGTATGGAATGTGGATACGGACGATGTCGATTGCTTGACGTTGGGAAAGTTCGCCAATATTGAATCGAGGGCCCTCGTCTGCATTACCGCATGCGCTTAGTGCGTGTTTCGGGGATGGATCAACGTGGGTGCCGACGCCAAGAGCGGAGCGGAAGTGACGATGCATGAACGCGACGTGAGGCGGTGCAGCCGAGCGTTCTTGTCCGCGACTCCGTGGTTACAAACCATCGTTGTCTTGCATCAACCTCCCCTAATGCCTTGGCTTCAGAGGCGCTCATCTACACACTACCGCTGAATTTACTTCACATCCGTTTCTTTTGTATTCATCACCAACTCCTTTGTCGCGCCTAGCAGCTCCCTCCCGCACTCCCGAAGACCTCCGCTCTGTCGCATACGCTATAGACCTCTCGTGCAGCCTCGCAAGCAACCTTCATCATGGCCTACATCCTCTACTCCGTCTCGCTCTTCGTTCTGGTAATTGCGACAGGTATGTTGCCTTAGTGAACACCTCCTGCGCCACACTAACACTGCGCAGCTGCCTATTTCACCCGGCACCGCTGGATACACCTTCTGCCTATCCCCGGACCCATCTACACGCGCCTCCCATCCTCGTTCCGCGACGACATCGAAGCCGGCCTTTCGTCCTCAGCGTTTGACCTGAGTGGGAACGTGGAAGCCGGCGACTCGCGCCAAGGCTTGGACGACGCGGGGAAGAAGGAGGTTATGCGCATTATGAAGAGACGCGGCTGCGACTTCGACGAGGCACGCAGAATATACATGCAGGAGAGGTTCAAGAAGAACAACATTGGAGCCGATGGGATACCCCGCGACCCCAAGTTTGTCAGCTTCTCATAATTGCAACGACTGGGTTCAATGGCGGATTTCATTCACAGGGCTCTTTCGTAATTCTTTCTTTTGTATGGGGTTTGGAAACATTACTACATTTCCTTTGTTGCCTTCAGTGGCCTATCTCTGTCTGACATGCTCTTGGCGGGTATCTTTCTGCGAGTACGGATTTGGACGCCAGATATCCTGCGTCTTCTGTTCTTCCATCTCTTGCGTCTTTCCTTCGCTGACCTTTCAGCGCCTTTTCGAATACACTTTTGATGTTTTCCCTTATTCAACTCGAAGCCTGGTGAACATCATGTCTCCCAATCGTGAACCCATCGTCTCATGCTGCTTCATGTCGATCAAAGGCCATGACTTCCGCGATTTCTGCGGACGGCTATTATACTAACGGGCCTGGTTCCCTGGCTCGCAGAAGTACCGGTTCTAGCATCTTGGAGACTGCTCAAGCTACAACGCCCATGTTCAACGTGATTGTCATTGATCCTTCCGCGTCTCGTCTCTCTACCTCGGTGCCTGAGCGTAGCCGGGAGGCCCTCCGAAACCTGGGGGACCACCGAAGGCTGGCGGTGGGCCGTTGAACCCGGGCGGAGGAGGGAAGAAGTTCGTCGGAGCGCCGCTTGGTGGGCGAGCAGGTAAGCCAGATGGGGGTGGTGGGAGGCCTGGATGGCCGACCGGAGCTGCGGAAGGAGGTCGGCCATAGCCTCCAGGGCCGTTGGGAGCGTAACCAGGAGGTCCGCCGGGAGGTCCGCCTGGGGGTCCATATCCTGCTCCAGGTCCGCTTGGTGCGCCAGGCATGCCACGTCCATCCATGCCCATGGCTGGTCCACTCGGTGCAGCACCTGGTGGAAGTTGGAAAAGATGTGCCGGCAGAGGTTGCACAGCCGGCGCAACTCCGTGGGCCTTGGCCTGTTTCGCGAGCATACGCTCCGCTTCGTCTCCGTGCCGCTCGCCCTTTCCATCTTTCTTGTATGCGTATTGAACGGTGATCTGCTTGCTCATGATGTACTGGTTGTGCATGCTCGCGATAGCCGCATCTGAGGATTCGAAGTCGCCGTAGGAGATGAACCCGTATCCCTTGGATGCTTGCGTGATGTCGTCGCGCGCGACCTTTGGCGCATTCACCAACGGTCCGAAGCGGCCAAATGTATCGTACAGTGTCTTTTCATCCACTCCAGGATCAAGGTTACCAATGAACAGCTCTGCGCCAATCTCAACATTCTTCTGCTTATCTGCGGACGCCTTGTTGACACGTATCCGACTTCCGTATAGCGCAACGTTGTTCATGATCTTGGGCGCGTAATCTGCCTCTGCTTCCGTGTGGAACTCGACGAAACCGAACCCTTGATGTTGGCCGTTGACGCGATCGACGGGCATGTTGACATTTCGTACTCGGCCGGCGTTGAGCATCAGCTCGTGAAGGATGCGGGGCGTGATGCGCTCATGGAGGTTTCCGACGTAGACTGTGGCTTCTTTATTCTGTTCCCTGCGCATTGGTGAGTTCATGTTCGCGACTTGTTCGCTACTCGGAATGCTGCAACTTACCAGTGACGCGCACTCGGGGCCGACATGTTGAAGGGCTGCTGTCTATAGGCTCGAAACTCTGGATCCTGGGTCGCAATAGAAATCCGGACGATTTAGTTGGGGTCGTGAGGCGTCGTGAGTGGGAATTGGTGTTCAGGAACGAAGTGAAGGCGTCTCGAAGATATTGGAGCTCCAGTCTGAGCTTGCGCTAACACGCATGCGGCTAATCCCAAAACTTTGAGCTTTACGCATCATCGCAACTTCGTTCGCTGGGCCCGCCTTCACCCATTACCGCATACAACTCGACCACCTCAACCCCAGGCCGACTGCATACTCAACATGTACCAGTTGTCAGAAGAGTCCAAGGTACGTCAATACGCCAAGTATATACATTGGGCTTCCGTTGACTCAATACAGGAGCGCATCGCGCGCATCATCGATGTCTCCCGGGTTGCTATTCACTACGGCTACCTGCCTTTGATCCTATACCTCGGATACTCCCGAAGCGAGCCTAAGCCTTCTCTCATCCGGTGAGTACACCACATATCCCCGCCTTTCCTATACCAGCACGAGGTCGCTCTTCACAACGGGAAAGAACTTCGCCGGCTGTGAAATTCAGCCCGTCGACTTCCGTAGACTGGAACCAGACTATGAGAAGGAGATTGTGATATGGTTACTACGAGATTACACCAAGGCCATAATCGGTCAGCCTAGCAGTGTCAGTGGAAGACCAAGGCATGTACGGGGATTACGGTCTTTCTGCTCTTTCAGTCGCTCGCTTCTGTTCTGAACCTCTTCCTCAAAATATCGCTCCATCATGGCCGATGTACTTTTGGGAACTTAGCTGACCATTATAGTCTTTTCTCTCCCCTCGCATAAGCACCAGACGACGATATGACAACAACGATTTGCGATTCATTGTACAATACTACACACTCTAGGCGCATGGATTCTCGGGTATGATTTGGACCGTGATGGTCGGGAAGATGGGCTATACAAGTACCATGTGTTCGAAAATTCCTCTACTCTATCACGTCGCACGGAAGTCGGCAAAACGTATCCCACAGGAGGCGGGATTTGTACATGTATACCAAAGTCTTAATACGAATTGACGGTACCCTGCAGGACGGCCGGTGCCATGGCTGCCCGGTCCGAGTGGTAGCCCGCTTTTTGCACCAAACACATTCGTCTTGCGCATGCGTGTCACAATTGCTGGAACTTGCGGAGTCTAAGCTTGCGCGCACGTCGGTCCTCATTGAGCCCAGCGCCGGTTGGCAGGTATTGACAGCTACGCGGGGCAAATGCCGGTTGTGCGGTTGACGCCAATGGCGAGACGCTACCTGACCCACGTGGTATCCCGGTCGAGCATCGCGACCCATGCTCCTCCATTCTCAACCTCTGCGAACTGGAACACCCGGCCACCGGTCCCCACAGTACACGCGGGCACTCGTTATGGAGTCTTATATCCCAGGCGCACGGCGCTGGGCCTGCTCTAGTTTGTGCTGCGAATCTTCATCGCATAGCCCCCACGCCTCCCGTGTCCACAGTATATCGAGAGCTCCCCCGGATGTTCTCTACCTATTCTCTAGACCTTATGGACACTCCGAATTGCTATCCCCATTCCCATCCGTGCGCTGTCTTACTACCTGGCTGATTGCTCAACTTCGTGCATGACCCGTCATCGTCCGCCACCATGACCGTCCCCAACATTGGGGACATCTTGGTGCTGTCGCAGAAGGCTTGGAAGATTGGACGCACCTTTTCTGCTTGCCAAAAGAATGCGCCAGTGGAGCTTCAATATGTTGAGACGGAAATCGGCAGCCTCGCAAAATCATTGGCATCGTTGGCAGAGACGCTGCACGCGGAGTCCGTGCGGCAGTTGTTACAGGACGCTGACCAGGAAATAAAATATGGCGTTGGTACCATCCTAAGGTCTTGTCAACGGACAGTAGATGATCTTGACTCGCTGATCGACCAATACCAAGTCATCAAGAAGCACCGCACAGTTGGAGGGTTCGCAATTGAGCGCTCGTGGAGCGATCTGGTATTAGCCTCATACAGGACGATGATCTGGACTCCCGAGGGCGGAAACCTCGCAGATCTGAAAGAGATGTTACAGACACATACGAACTCTATCGATGGGTTGACGGAAGCATTACAAAGGCTAGTGCTGTCAAATCCTTGTCAGACATCTACTGACCATGGTGCAGCAAGTCTATGGCTCGAATGGACAGCATCGTCATACCAATGGCAGAGCGAATCGATAACATGCATCACTCGGCTGGAAGCATCGATCAGCAGCTGGACGAAGTGCATCGTATGGTAGAGGACCTAATGATTGCACCACAAACTTCACATGTGCCACCCGTACCAGCAAAGAACCCTGCGCGTTCACCGACCACCGAAAACGCCGACCCATTGAGCCAGACGTATCATGCTTTATCTCCCCCAGAATCTCCACCCAGGTCACAAAATATCAAAACATCTCTGCCACGGATCCCGCAGCGCCCAAAGTCCCACGAACAGTCCTCTATAGTCAGATTCAACGATGATGCTCCTGTTCCGACATCTCCGGCGGATGTTGTGTCCGCCTCAAGAACATCCTCACCAGCTCAAAAACGTGTGTCGGAATTTAGCTTTGGCGGCTCATCTTTGCGATACTCCAGCAGTAGCTATGCATCGTCTGACGCTTGTTCAAGCTCAGTCGGTTGGCAAAGTCCATCTTCGTTACTGCCTGACTCTCGTCTGAGCGGACAGTTTTCGACATCGACCAAGAAAACATCACCTCTTCCAAGGACACCGGAAGTATGCAAGCCGGGCCGAAAGGCTGACAATCGGCATCACACGCTACTCCCACCTCCGGCTATGACGCTCGGCTCACTTCATGAACTCGAAAGAACACCTACTCAGACATCGCACGCCATGTTAAGCCCTTACCCTTCGTTGCAACCAGAGATTATGAAACTTCACAGAAGTTCAACCACTACCAGCCAAAAAGCCGCCTTCGAGAAGGAAGCCTTTCGAAACTCCGCCATTCTATGTGATGTGTAAGCCGACTTTGCTCTTAGTCCGTTCTTCTTAGTGTCAGTGTTTAGCAATACTGACCACAGATAGTCGCGGTTCGCTCGTCGAATACTCGCACCGGATAAACCAGGACGACCCCAGAGACGTCGAAATGATCCAGGCTTCCGAAGAGTGCAGAATCGCCGTAGTACGGAAACGCATAACCGACCCTGAGACGAAGGCAGTGCGCGTCGTGACATCCGTATGGGCGTTCAGCGACGACAACACCACCCGCGTGGAGCTACGTATGGAAGACGACCAGATGTACATACCGTACTCCAGCTACTTCAATCCAGCCAAAGCCTCCATCACGGTTCTCTGCGAGCTCATATTTCACGACGTCAAGCACGGAAATCGGCCAGTGCGTGTAGAAAAGACAAGCTGGGTCAACTACGTCTTCGACTCACCACAAGGTAGACTACTGAAACAGCATCTAAGAAAGAAGACGATGACTAACTGCATGCCCAGCGGCCGCACTCTTCCAAAACGAACTAATGGGCCGCACCCTCCTTGCGACATTCCGCACAGAGAAAACAATGCGCATCCACGAAGGCCTCTCAAAATCCTTCTCCTACGCCGAACAGATGTGCGGCCTGGAAAACCTCCGCGTCTGGGAAGATAACGACACAGGCGCCATCATCGCCCTAATCCATTTCTCCGCCGACTTCCGAAACGGCTACTTAGCCTTCTACCTCAACTCCTCCGTCAACCCTATCAGAGTGAAAGACGGTGGGGACAGAGAGGTCAAGATCAAAGGGCTGAGAGTACCGATTGATCGGGGTGATCGCGCGATGAGGAAGGATAGTTTTGCGGAAGCTGCCACTG
Organism: Alternaria ethzedia; assembly: GCF_023757985.1. Lineage (NCBI taxonomy): Eukaryota > Fungi > Ascomycota > Dothideomycetes > Pleosporales > Pleosporaceae > Alternaria > Alternaria ethzedia. The sequence continues at coordinate 81,525 of NW_026056252.1, forward strand.
CTTCTGTTACAGGGAAAGGTAAGGAGAAAGTGGGGGCTGGGAAGAGTGTGGACAAGGGGAAGGTTATCAGCGGGGCGAAGATTGAGTTTGCGACGGAGATGGAGAAGAGGGAGTTTTTGGATATGTGTAGCGAGATGCAGAGGGAGTTGATTGAGTTGCCGGATTTGTTGGGGGTTAATTAAGGAGATTGTTGTCACGATTAGATCGACGGGGTGTAGAAATCGATTGATTGTACTGCGGTTTCATGGATCGCCAGAGCGTTCTCTTCGTAAAGTGTTTTTTCGATGACTGACTTCTAATCCTTTGAGCATACACATCAGAGTACTGACTACCGGGTAGGGTAAAGCCTCTTGGAGCGTTAAACGCCACTTCTTCAGCCTTATCACTGTGACATCTTCATGATCTCAGAACTTCCACTCGCCCTCGCCCCAGAAACTGTTGTAATCTTCTTCACAGTACTTGTCGAAGAGAAAACGACCCATCGCAATAGCGGACCCATGCTCAGGGCCACTATGGAGCTGATGCTCGACAAATGATTCAGCTGCACGGACCGATACACTAGTCTTTTTTCCTGCGGAGGTAAGGGTGTGGATCCTGATGCGAATGTCGCGTGTGCGATCACATAAGCCGAACGCTCTACCAAACTCTGTGACCGCTTCCTGGTCTTCATCGTAGCCTTCGGTTTCGGCGCCCTTCGCAACGGCGACTTGAAAAGTGCGAGACGGGTGGGCTTCGAATAGGTTTTGGTAGCCGTGCTGGAAAACGAAGCCACTCAAAGATGGGTCGGTGCGGCGAAGGTGAAGCACGTACCCAGCCTTGCGGATGAAGTAGAGTAGACGAAAGACTCCCTCTTCGAATGTGCCATTGTCCATGGAATATCCGTAATCTCTCAGAAGAGAGGACATATCGTAGCCTCGAGAAGCCAAGAAGGTTTCAAAGTCGCTGGACGAGGTTGCTTGAATGCAAGAGCACCAGGCGAGGGCTGCCTTGATGATTCCCTCCGGCGCACCAAGAATAGGCAGAGCGGAGATTTCGGTTTCGATCTTGGGTGCAGTGCCAGTGACAAAAGGAGGCTGCTCGACCACTCCTCCAGGTAGAAGCTGCTGTGCGGTCTTGCGGACGACAGCTACGGCTTCGTTGTGGACAGTCTTACATGTAGTAAGAATGGCAGTCGGCGGTTCATGATTAATGAGGGTGAAGCTGCTCTCAGTTGTTCCGTCGTTGCTGCGCTTCACATATCGAGTACGAGTGGTACGGTTCGGCAGGAGCTCATACACCATCAGTCGCAATTCAGCAGGCAAGTCGAGGAATCCCAGGGGTCGGGATTGCGCGTTCGTCATGTTTGACCGTGGAGCTTCAAAGTCCTGGATTAGCTTCGAAGTATTGTGAATTTTCTGTAGACTTTACCTTGTGGTTTCGTTGCAGTGCAATGAAGTGAATCTTATTGGGGCGCAAGGTGCTTGCATCCACCACGGGTAGTAGTGGTTTTGGTAGGAGCAGAGCAACTGCTCGTAGCCAGATTGGGAAGCACAGACTGACGCTAACCCCACTCGCAGAAGGCTAGGCAGCGACGCGCAAGGAACTCGAGGTGAAGGTAAGTGTGGACATCAAATCACAAGTTGTGCGCGGCAGTAGAACAAGAAAGATATTAAGAGATCAAGCGCTAATTTAAGAGAGCGATGAAGATACTACTATTATTAGAAACGTTCTACTTTTCCAGAATAAATCAAAGTTGGACGCTCTTGCCGTCTTATCTTCGCCTTTACCTTCACTCTGCCTCTAACTCCGCCTACACCTACACACCGACGCGAAAAGAGACCAAAACAACACCACCCCAGCGTTCTATCCCAGCCTCGAACCACCACCTCTACCTAGATCTCAATCCAATCAATGTCTTTTGATTCTGTCTCTCCCTTTTCTTACTTCTTGGAATTTCACTTTCCGGATCGTTTACACAGCCCTCAGACATAATAAGTCATGAGTCTGCGACTGTCCTCTACTGTAACCACACCGCAATGCCATCGAGCAGAAACACTAGATCGAAAGGCGGACACCTCACTTCTTTCTCGGTTCGTGCTTGGTGAAGACATTGCTTCTCTTATCCATGTCATCTCTCTAGTCATAACATCTTGTCAGCGTAGGTATCCTAGACTAGTATACCGCATCGCATTCTCTAGCTAAACTAATACTACAGGCCTTAGCTACGCAAATGCAGTAATGCAATTATAGCACAGAATAGATGCCTTTAAAACGCGGTTATAGTCTTAGAATGTAGTTTAGCTTGCCTTGTCTTGCTGCAATGTAAAGAAACACATGTTCAAAAAAGAGCATTAGTACACGGGATCGAACAGGCGCGAAAGTTGGGAAGCAAAAATACATGGAGCTCGATGTGTTGCGTACGACTCAGCCATCCTTCCGGTGGAACATTGTCAAAGCCTGCAATCTAACGATGGAGTCTTACAGAATTTCAACCTACATGTATTGCCATCCGCTACATACACGGCTTTGCTGTCCACGTTCACCTGGCAACGCTTTACGATAGGCGCACCCGAGCGTTTGCTCTCACTCACTCCCGCACCTCCACACCGAGCCCCACTATGTTTATATATCTTGGCGCCTGCCTTGATAATTCTGACTATCTCGCTTTTGCCTTGCCTCTTCACTGACCCTGCGAAGGAACTGCGCGCACTGCCGATACTAACAATGGCGACTTCACTGCCCACCGAAGCCCGCGGGACCAAGCGCAAAGGCGAAGACGTCGACAACGAGGATATTATCAGTCCAGAGGCGCAGAAGATCAAGACGTTTATTCGTGGCGGATTCCACAAGGTCCTAGCCAAACTTGGATACCACAGAGAGATCAGCAAGTCAGACTTGCGTTCGGATCACGAAATCACCAACTCGTATGTGTTTCTCATTCTGTTCACGATCGCAAACTAACTTGCATAGCTGCCTGGCCGACTTGGCCAAGTCCTTGCCACAGAGATTTCCCATCGCTGGTCCTGGCAGAAGCCTATGGAAGTGCCATGCGCAGGTCGCCGCCACCTACTCACCCGTCATGCGGGGTCTGATTGAGAAGCATGTAAGTATTTGAGTTCATCTGGTTTAGGGGTCCACTCACGACTTCAAGTGGATTGATTCTAACGTGTGAAAATAGAAGCAGATCTTTGTTATGGAAGACTGGCCTGCGTACGCTATCGATGCCATGGTGGACTTCTTTCGTCACCACAAGGCCTACCGCATTATCACTCCTCTCGACCGCCACAAGCTCATGTACTTGGACCCTACATCCGACGCTTCCGTTGGAGCTATTCCTTCTGATGTGTGCCTCGCTCACGTTCACCTCGATATCTTCAAGCTAGCATATGACTGGAACGTCAAACATCTCCAGGAATTCGCTCACAATGCATTGGTCAAGGCATTGGCGGGTCAGCCTACGCTGGCTCAGTTCAAGCACATGCTTGTTAGCACTGGCATATTTACAGAAAAGTATTGCACGCCTCCTGCTTCCGAGGATCATCTTCTGAACCTGGTGTTGATGGCTTTGGGTACTTATGGTGCTATGGTTCACGATGCCTGGATGAGGGAAGAGAACCGTCAAGAATATGTCAACCTCTACATTGCCGCACCTTATTTCGCCGTCTATCGCGATCTGGCGACACCAGGACATAGCGTCCATTTTGCTGAGTGGTCAAAGGAGGTAAACGCGAAGCAGCAGAAGATCGAGGGCTCCGGTTCCATGCAATTGTCATAGCATACAACAGCCCCACCCTTCATCCCAACACCTCAAACATCCCCAGCAACCAACTTCATGATTACGACTAATTCCAATAATTCTTCAGCTATCTGCGTGGTATCAACGTCAAACATGCAACAAGTCGGGCGCCTTACTCCAAAGAGCCTAACCAATCCATTCAATTCCAATTGCATCCATATCCTCCATCCTAGCCGTGTATACCACCTCAATAACCAACTTAACAGCGGGACTCATGACTCCAAAACCAGCCACTGACTATGCAAAAGAACCATAAGAAAAGAAGAATCTACCAAACGATACACCGCTGAGCGATCTCAATATCCAATCCATGCTATTATCCTATCCAAACTCTTGTGTTGGTTCCCGGACGGCTGGCTATACAAACGCCGGGGTAAGAAGAACCCTATGCTCGAGGTCGGTCGTGTTCTACTCGCCGTTGACTTCCGGCTCGGGAGCGGTGCCGTTGGCGCGGTCGGCGCCCATGTACCGCTGCATGTATGTGATGTAGTCGAATTTGGGTATGTCGCGGTCTTCTGCCATATCTGGGCCTTTGTGCTCGGGCATGGTGGAGAGGAGGTCGTCGATGACTTCGTCGGGGACGAGGGAGTGGCGGAGGTCGAGTTCGGTCACGTATGGCTGGTGGGATGTAAGTAGCTGGTGACACATGGAGAAATGAGGGAAAGAGGTGGGTATAGACTGACCTTGCCGTCGGCGACCTCCTTGAAAGACTCAAAGACTTGCTCCGCGGTATTTTGATCCTCGGTTTCGTCCACCATGAATCGGATAAACTGCTCAAATGTGACGTAGTCTTTGCCACCACTAGTTTCGCGGAATCTCTCGTGCATTTCTTCTTCGTCGTATACCAAGCCCAAACTAGCCAATGCAGCAGAGAACTCCAGTTCTGCTAACGAATTCGATACATCGCGGTCAAAATGCCTGAATACTGATTCAAACTCTTCAAGCTGTATTGGGGTGAGGTTGGTCATGTTACGTGCCACCATCTGGTTTTCCAGGAAGGCAAGCTTCTTCGATACCGAACTGCGGACCAAGCCCAGCTCGTATTCTAGCTCGTCGTATGTGTATGTTGTGAAGTCGTTCTCCTCGATGTTCGCTTCGGCGCATTGCTCGTCGATGGACGCTATGAGGTTCAGGTATTCGTCCAGGGGTGCCAGCGACTTGCTGATCTCCTTTGTGTGCTCTAGCTGGTCCTCAACATCGCCTTCCAACGCTGATATCGATGTAGAGAGTGTGTTGAGGGCCAGGGCAAAGTCGTTTGCTTTGTCGGCGAAGGATTTCCGCAGAGCGTTCTTGATGTCTCTGATTGTCTCGTTGATGACCTGGGAGCGCTGTCTCTCGGCCTTCATCAATCCCGTCCAGGCGGTGTCTAGTGCTTCGAGGCTGAGCTCCGCGGGCGGATCGTACGGTCGCAACCGGTATGTGGCCAACTTCGTCCTTATGTTCCCTAGTAGTCCCACCAGGTCTGACTTCTCGGCTACCCATGTTCGCTTGCTCTTGCGCTTCCAGGCGGTGAACTCGGTCGACTGGTTCCTAGCGTCTGCGTATGTCCCGTCGAACTTGGCCTCCTCCCATTGTGTGCGCTGCTTGGCGATCTGGTCCAGCAGCTCGCGCATGCGTCGCTCGAAGTCGTTTTGCATCTGCCAGGCTCCCTGCATATTCGCGACGAACTTCTCGACTCGCCGCCCAGCATTCTCCACGCGCTCCATCTGCGAGAAGGCGTGGAACCAGTAGGCGATGTATGTCATGAGCGAACGCTCATCGGGCTTCGCGACGTCGCACACGTCCTCCACATCGAGCAGATCGGGGATGCCAATTTCTTTGGAGGCGATGTCGAATGCAAGCTGCATGTTGCCGCGGTGATCGCTCTTGTCTAGGCTGTCGTAATCGATGAGATCGGGACGGTGGATGTCGAGCAGGGCGCAGCTGTCTGTTGTTAGCCCAGTCTCCCACCAAAAAGTGCTCCACCTACAATGCCAGTCCGTCGTTCCAGCTCGTGGAGAAGTCACGGACTTCGACCTCATCGTAGCAGGCCGTCTTCCGCTGACACCACAGCAGCAGACCCTCCTTGGCACTGAGACCCTCTTCGTTGATGTCGCTGATGGTGAAGCGCAGAATGAGGGTCCATATCAGACCCAGGATGATCTTGCTGTTGCCGTCGACGACATCTTCGGCACCGGTATTGGTAAGCTGGATCCTCCGACTCCGGATGAAGTCGAGCGACTTGTTGACGTTCTCAAACTTCTGCACGCGCAGCTTGGGTCGGGAGGCATAGCGGCCGAGGGATTCGTTGCTGAGGATCTCGAGGAGGTGTATGAGTATGATCTAGGGGGCGTTAGGACGTGATGCGGGGAGAGGCCATGTTGGGGGCCAAGCGGGGCACGTACACCGTCCGAGAGGTCGATGATGAGGTCCTTGATCTCGACTTCGCGGATCTTGAGCTTGCTGTTCAGCCTGCAGCGGTGTGAGTAGTAGTGTCGGGGCCGGGGCAGCGGCGGGGGTTGCAGCGTACCACTTGGTGAATGTCTTCTGCTGGACCTTGACCCATTGCTGTTCAAGCGGCGCCATGATCAGTGTGCATCAGGCCTCTCACTCGGACTGGGCGCATGCAGGTAGGAATATATTTGGGTGGATACGGGATGCTAGCTGGCGACTACTCGGGCGTGTTTTCCAGAGTCCTGGCCCAAAACAATGAATGGCTGACTGCGGGCGCGGCTTCGGCTGTCGCTGCACCCCTGTCCCAGTAGCGGGGCCCCTGGATCCACACGGCCTTGGGCGCCCGAGTCGCCTCTGGTTGGCTGGCTGCGACGACACGCGATATCTGGTCTACAGTCTCTTCGTCCAATGCTTGCTGAGACCGAGAGACAATGTCCAAGATACCCTTGGAGTAGCGCGTGTATCTAGCCTATCTATCTGCTCGCATCCACTTGCCTCGTGGCTGCACCCCGCCGGGAACAGCAGGCGCCACACGCCATAGTGGTCCTTCATCGCTCTTGCCTGCATCATGGCTGTAGACGCGTCTCAAGATGCCGCGTCGCTGCCATATCACGAGCCGGGCATCGTTGTCATTCTCGTGCTCACGTCGTTCCTCCTCCTCCTTAACGTCGTCAATGCTGCTCTCGACAGGGTGCTGTACTGCGGTCTGCTGGGCCAGGTTTTGGTTGGCATTGCATGGGGCACGCCATGTGCGAAGTGGCTATCCGAGAGCTTAGAAGAGACGGTCGTGCAACTAGGCTATCTGGGATTGATACTGCTTGTCTATGAAGGTCCACATGCGCTGCATCACCCAACCCTACCCATATCTGTGGCATTGACTAACGCTCACCAGGCGGGCTCTATACTTCGTTCCAATCTCTCAAGGCGAATCTGCTTCTATCTTCTGGCGTCGCACTCACGGGAATTCTGGTCCCTATCGGGCTTTCGTACACTCTGCAAGGCTTACTGGATGCTAGCCCAGTACAAGCTTTCGCCGCTGGCGCTGCCCTATGCTCCACCAGCCTGGGCACAGCCTTCACGGTTCTCGGGTCGAGTGGCTTGGCTACCACCCGCCTAGGCGTTGTTCTCACAAGCGCCGCTATGATGGACGACGTCGTGGGACTAGTCATGGTGCAAGTCATCTCCAACTTAGGTGGCGACAACTTCAGCTGGGTAACGGTTGTTCGCCCAGTCCTTGTGTCGATTGCTTTTGCGGTTATCGCACCTCTGGTTTGTCTCTTCGTCGCCAAGCCTTTGACCACGTGGCTCAATGCGTACCGCGAAGCTCACCCAGGCGCACATCTGAGTGCCTTGCTACAACGAACACAAACAGCCTTCGGGATCCACACGCTGGTTCTCATTGCTCTTGTCGTGGGAGCTACATATGCGGGCACATCGAATCTGTTCGCTGCATATATCGCGGGAGCTAGCATTAGTTGGTGGGACTCTGACGTGCCCCATCCTACAAGCACTCCAGCTACAAATGCAGTAGATAAGAAAAGACAGGCAACTGTCGGTCCAATGCTTGGGAGCTCAGAAGGCTCGTCTCCTGATGCGTCAAAGACCACAGCAGACCAAAATCGAGGAGCGATTCCGTCTCGACCCACCAACATGAAGAGTGAAGAGCATATGGTTGCGACCGGTGGTGCAGCCATCTACGAGCAGTACTACCATCCCGCAGTGTCGAAGATCCTACAGCCGTTCTTCTTCGCATCAATCGGCTTCTCGATACCCATCACACGAATGTTCAGAGGCGCGATAGTTTGGCGAGGCATCGTCTACGCTGTTCTCATGACCTTCGCAAAGCTTGTGTGTGGTCTCTGGCTCGTCCGGGTTTCCATATTTCCATGCAAGAAAGCACCCGGCAGGTTTTTGTCCAAGGTGCGCCTGCCTTCGGTGCCTCACCTGTGGGGAAAGAGCGGCGGCGCACCTCCCGCGCAAGAAGCAGTCACTTCAACGCAGGCAAGAGCTACCCCATCGCGAACCCGCCCGACAACTTCACCAAGTAGTACCGAAAGCGAGGCCCGATCTTCGCCCAATCCACCAAAGCCCTTTTCGCTGCACCCGCCACTGATCCTCGCCTTTGCAATGTGCGCTCGTGGAGAGATTGGCTTCCTAATTTCCGGTGTCGCCGAGTCGCAGGGCGTCTTTGGAGAGACTTCAGGCGAGCCAACCGACATATTTCTTGTCGTGACTTGGGCCATCGTTCTGTGCACTATCCTGGGTCCTCTGGCTGTTGGACTATCCGTTCGCAGGGTAAAAGCACTCCAAGCGCGCAAGAACAAGGAACAGGAGGGCGCGGGCAGGGACGTTTTGGGCGTTTGGGGTGTAGAATAGAGTAATCTCCGGAGTAAACCAAAGCTATCGAAATGCGGTCGCAACATGCCCGGGCAGGTTCAGTGCGCTCGACTTTTGCTGCAAACTGTTCACTTTGTGCACATGTGCCCCTGTTGTCATGACGTGCATCGCCGGGTGTCGCGACAGGGATAGCGGCTGTAATGGTGGGGTCGGAGGCGGGCATCATCCAACAGACGGTTGAAACATGCTGATTTGTACTCGGTGTATCGAGCGCCGTGGGACGTGAAACAATAGGACATGATATATAGTGGTTGCCGTCGCGATACCTTCCCATATATACATGGCGACCATGTGCGCAGCTGCAATGGATGCATAGTGCGAACTGTAAAAATGTAGACGAACATCAATGACATTTGACACAACGTGAAATCCCGTAGTTTGGTAGAGAACCCTTCTTTTGCACAAGCAGGCAAGCAGCCACCGACGTCGCGAGCGGCACGGTTTCTAAATATGCACCGGTGGAGGCTGTGGAAGGTTTTGGCGGCCAGCCAGAAGGGTTTCAGACGTCAATTTGCCTTCTTCTGAAACGCTGAACAAGATGGTGTACTTGCAACCGCCGGGCGATCAAGCCGGACCCTCTGCCGTTGTCGCGCCTGTCTGCTGATGAAACGTCTGTAGTAGACTCATGCCGCTGGTGGTCATCCGCTTCGCGAGTGGCAACAGCCAATGAGTGCACATCGCGTTCCTTTCAGGCTCGACGTCCGAAGAGGAGTCGAGCGCACGTGAGAGAAAGTTCCGTGCCGGATGCTAGCGCGCCAGTGCCCAAAGCCAATGGTGCCAGGAGAAAGGGTTCCACTCCAGGCCCTACCACGACTGCGTGCACCAGACACGACTGCGCTCTCGCCCGCAGCCTGCCAGCTTCTCCTATTTACCCTGCTTGTGCAGTTCTCGAATGTGGCATCCTCGCTGAAGACGACTCGGCGCGACGCTTTGCGATTTGGATTGGCAGCAGCGCCCGCTCGCTTTCAGGATCAGGACTGGTATCCCGCTCTGCTGCAGCCCGACCCTCGCATTGCTGCTTACTCGACGCGACCCCCATCTCCGGACGCTGCGTCCTCGACACCACCCCAGCGCCCTCTGTCTCAGTGAGAGTTGACCCAAACCTCGCTCAACATCGCCCCGCCACTTACTTGCTCACTCCATTGAGCACGGGTCCCCCGCTATTCACCACACTCACCCTCGACTGCCTGGCCGCACCAGAGGCAGTGAACGACTCACGAAGCTATTGTAGCTATTGTATAATTCGACTGTTGTTGCTACAACGATAGTCTGCCCATGTGAGTCCCCTGGCGCTCCTTCCTCAGCTGTCGTCTGGCTGCTCCAAACACCGCTTTTCAACCCCAAACGGCAGCAGCGTCACCTGCCCCGTTTCAATCAGACTGCCACTCGCGAGACCGGCCGCTGACCACATTGCTCCAGCATGTATCCCAATGGACATTTCGAGAACACCCGTGCAGCACCAAAACCACCCATCCAAGCACCGCAATCATCCACCAGGACCAACCTTTTCCCCGACACCAACCCCAACATGCCGGGCAACATGGTCGGCCGGAGTATGCAGTCGCCTGCTTTCAACAACGGCTCGCAAATGTCGCTTGTACGCACACAGTCCGAGAGAAGCGTCTCGACAACGGCCACAGTCAAAGAGGGCATGGTCAAGGTCAAGGATGCAAACGTGTTCAGAAGTATGATTTGGGCCGAGCGGTGGCTGGTACTGCGCGAATTCGAGCTGAACTTTTTCAAGAGCCCTAATGCCTCCAAAGCATCAACCACGATTCAACTGCGAGACATCCTCGGCGTGGAGCGATCAGACACGCAGCCTTTGTCCTTTGAAATCACCAAGGCTGCCAACACCAGCAAGGGCTCGTCCCCGCCCCGCGATGGCCCTACAAAGATCATTACATGCAAGGTCGAGACTGACGATGACGTCTACTCGTGGATCGACAGCATCTACCAGCGCTGTCCCAGCATGGGCGGTGTCAGCAACCCCACCAACTTCACCCACAGAGTGCACGTAGGCTTCGATCCTAACAGCGGAGCGTTCGTCGGTCTGCCGGTAGAATGGGAGAAGCTTCTCACTGCATCCGCTCTGACTAAGGACGACTATGCAAAGAACCCCAAGGCTGTTTTGGAAGTTTTGGAGTTCTACACCGAAAAGCTTGTCAAGCGCTCCGAGGACCCTCAGCAATACCCGAGTCTCACTCCGACCCCGCCAACAAATGCTGGAATGGAGAAACAGCTTGGATACGGTGGCAGCGGCAATTCTGTTGCGCCTCCGCGCCCTGCACCGCCTGGCAATTATCAGCGAAAAGACAGCTACAGTCAAGGCTATGGCGGTCAACAAAACTCGGCTTCGCAGCAACAAAACCGCTACGAACAAGATCGCTACGAACAAGATCGCTACGAACAAGATCGCTACGAACAGGACAGGAGGAGGCAAGAGGACCAGGTCAGGGCACAGCGCGAACGCGAACTCCAGCGGCAGAGGCAGGAGTACGAGCACCAACAAAGGCTGCAGGCTGAAGCTGAAGCTGATTGGGAGAACGATATTCCAAAGAAGGTTACTCCTGCGGCGAAACAAGAAATTGGCGGAGGCGGCTACTCGCGAGATCAGAGCCCGTCAGGCCAGAGGTACAACCCCAGCCGCCCTGCGCCATCCACTCCCGGTGCAAGAGGCCCACAGCAGCAGCCCCCGCGGCAGCCAGTCGCACAGCGTCCAGCACCTTCTGCACCTCAGCAACAGAATGGTGGCTACAGCACATCTCCTTCCAAAGCGCAGTCAACTCAGCAACGACCACCCATGGCCTCGAAGAATTCGAGTGGCCAGGTTCCCAGGGTTGCTAATGGTCAAAACCAACAGCAAAAGCAATACCAGCCAGGTGCTGCACCCAAGCCGTTGAACGTTGCTAAGCCTCAGAATGCTCCTGTCAGTGATGCAGTGAAGAAGGCCGAGCAGGCCCTTACTGCTAAGCCCAAGGAGGAGCCAGCACGGAAGGATGTGCGCATGTCCAGCATGTCCGAAGGCGAGGTCATGGCGAAGCTCCGGGAGGTCGTATCCAAAGAACGGCCACTGGACTCGTACAACAAGCAAAAGAAGATTGGTCAAGGTGCTAGTGGTTCCGTGTATGTTGCTCGCATCCGTGAAGGTGCCACTTCGCCCATGGCCCGAAGGGTTATGCAAGAAAATGGCCCACGTGCACAGGTCGCTATCAAGCAAATGGATCTCCGCAACCAGCCACGCAAAGAACTTATCGTAAACGAGATTATCGTCATGAAGGACAGCAAACACCCCAACATCGTCAACTTCTTGGACGCGTTCTTGCAAGAGGAGCAGTCCGAGCTCTGGGTCGTCATGGAGTTCATGGAGGGAGGTGCTTTGACCGACATCATTGACAACAACCCTTCCATTAGCGAAGACCAGATCGCGACGATTTGCTTCGAGGTAAGCTATGTAGCATGGACTTTCGGGAATCTACACTGACAATCATCAGACCTGCAAGGGACTTGAGTACCTTCATAACTTGAACATCATCCACCGAGACATCAAGAGTGACAATGTCTTGCTCGATGGCCGTGGCAATGTCAAGATCAGTATGTACCCGCCACGTAACCTCCATCGACAGCTTGCTAACCTTTAACAGCCGACTTTGGTTTCAGTGCGAAGCTCACCGAGCAGCGCAGCAAGCGTGCGACTATGGTTGGAACTCCATACTGGATGGCCCCTGAAGTCGTCAAGCAAAAAGAGTATGGCAACAAGGTCGATATCTGGTCTTTGGGTATCATGGCCATTGAGATGATCGAGTCTGAACCACCGTACCTGAATGAGGAACCGCTCAAGGCTTTGTATCTCATTGCCACCAATGGCACTCCTCGTCTCAAGAAGCCAGACAAGCTCTCGAAGGAGCTCAAGGCTTTCTTGTCGGTCTGCCTTTGCGTCGACGTAAAGTCCCGAGCAAGTGCCGGAGAGCTGATCAGCCACGACTTCCTCAAGAGCGGATGCAGCCTAGCGAGCCTATCTCAGTTGCTTAACTTCAGGAAGAACGGCGGCCACTAAACCCCTACTGGGCACACCACTACAGCATGAAGAGTTCTTCCGGTTAGAGCCACAAGAGTAATGGCGAGCTGTTTCATGCTTCTGGACTTCGATACCCTTTTCATGTACATTTTCCCAGCTATACCCAAACTTCTCGGCTTCCGTCCTTACCGAACGATCGACGACATACCACGAAACCTAGGAAGGCGTCATTCGCTTGGGCAATATCAGTCTGGTCATCTGTACCCTCTGGTCGCTACGGAATTTGCCTCTATACATCCCATGTAACTACCCCATCCGCTATTCGCCTTCTCGTCCGTCTTTCAGAGCGCCAAATCAAGCACCCTACGAGTGATACATCTGCCTCCAAAGTCTACAAACGGTGCTCAAAGATTATGGAACCTGGAGGAGTGAGGGCCATTGCTCAACTACAGTACCAAGTCCTTCCCTTCGGGCCCGATATGCGTGCGCGCCAGGTAACTTGTCATGTTTGTCTTTTTCAATGTTCCACAGCGTAGCGATATCACACGGTCTGGCAATCTTAAGCATCCAGGCGCAATATCTAGGGCTCTTCGTAATTAAATCCTTTGGGAGTACATGTGGATACCGATAGATTCAATGGCAATGTCATAAAACTTCAATGCGAGCTATTCCTCTTTTGTGCTTGACTGGCCACCAATGTTGCAACATGGCTGACCATTCGTCACGTGCCATGAGCACTACACCTGATCCCACCTCATCAACGTCTCCACCTAATGTCCCTTAGTAGCGAAATTGAATTGCTCTTGCAGGTTACAGCAGACTCTAGTAGATCTAACAACTGGTAATGCATATCCAGGGTGGCTCTCTATATCTGCACCAGTCAGGACAAGATAAGCAGCATTGTGTTTTGGGACTACAACTGCGTTCGGACGCGACTATCTTCTTCTGACATGAATGTGTTGCTGCATCCGCGCAGCTAAAACTCATGGTATCGGTTTGGTCGAAGGATGCGATGGTGAATATGGGTCTGCAATAGTGGAGCCCCACGGTCGTACGTAGGGCATTGTTGTTACCTAATTACTATAAGGAGAGCTGCCTCGCTAGGTAATTATTAGGTGCTAATAAGCTATAAAGCTTAGCCTAAGCTTCTCTAGGCTTAAGATATATTACACACTCTTATTTTACAACCTTTTTAATACTAGTAGAGGGCTATACTAGACTTAGGCTCCTATTTAATAATACCTACTTACTTATATATTCATCTTAATACAACAGTGGAGCATTGGTGACAGAGACGGGGCGCGGAGGAAAAGGGATTTGTGCTCTTCTTTCTATGGAGCCAGAGCGCTGTGTGGGCAATCGGGGAAGAGAAACTGCAAGGTGCAGGAAAGAGAAGAGACTTCTTCTGCGAATACTGATTGAATTGAGATCTAGACGCTGTAGGGTGACTCGACGTTGAGTGATCGATGATGGTATGCTTGCAGAAATGCCAGAGATGTGCCGAAATGACAGGAGGATGATGACTCGCTAAGATGCATCCGATTAGAATATATGACGTAAGAAATCAGAAAGAGATGAGATCTTGACAGCGATTTCTAAAATGGAAGAAACGGTAGCTTTAGAGACTTGGGAAAGTGCGACGAACTGGTTGCGGCAGGTTTGGCAGCTGGTCAACCCAAGCACAGCAGATGCGGGCTCAATGCTATGGTGCTAGACTTGGGACTAAGCATTTCGTCCCACCAGCCGTCGTCGCGCTGGCATGACGTGTCCTGGTTTGCAAGCCAGGTGCGCATACCACTGATACGTCTGAGCACGGGTGGGAGTGTGTTCTTGTCGCCTTCTCGTATCGGTACGACGCGCTGGTATAGGCGGTCGCGCTTGTCTGAGTTTGCAGTGACTGCAGCGATAAAGAAGGGCCAGACGGGGTAGATGGCGGTGTATAGTGGACCTTTCACTGGTAGCGAAAGGAGGAGAGTATGGAGTGCGTCGGAGAGCTCGAGGATGGAGGAGTGGAATCTTGTGAACCTGGAGACATGTCAAAATGTGAAAGCTTTAGACTATATAAGATGCTTACCCGTAGACGCGACAGCGCAGGTAGATGAGCGCGGCGAGGCGAAAGGCTTCTGCTGTGGCGAGTAGGATTTCTTTCTCTGGCCCATCTGGCTCTGAACTCCACTGCTTTAGATCTTGAAGCTGTTTCTCTTGTGCTTGGGCGTACATAAGTTTGTTTAGTCTGTATGGGCCCGTCGGAAGTGATGTTATGGATGAAATGAGGAAGAGCAACTGAGGTGAGACTCCCAGAGTAGTCGAAGCCCTGGAAGATTCGCTTGGCGATATACTATCCAACCAATTCGTGGTCTCGAACGCATGCTGCCGAGTGTTGCTTAACTGGTGAGAAGTTCGTGCGGTACGTGCCAAGATGAGCTGAGCGTGCAAGAACATGACGGTGTCAGAGTTGTGGGTGATTGCTTCCGGGGGAAACGCATCGAGCACATTAGCGTGACATGACCAGCACATTAGGGAGTCGTCTTGATTGATCAGGCCGTGGTGCATCAGTAGCATGCTAGTAGCCAGGGCACCGTTATAGTGATGACCATCGCTGATTTGTGATGCTAGAGCTTGAAGTGCTTGCGTCGAGTAATACAGTTCCGCTTGGTGATAGGTATCCTTGTCTTTCGGCATCTGTTCGCAGAGGTATGATGCTGAGAGACTGAGGATAGCGTAGCGTGTGCTTAAGCAAGTATCCGCAACCTGTAATAACGACGTGTACACATTCGTCTGCGATGCAACGGTGCGACCCGGGCAGATGCCCCTGACATAGAAGTCGATGAGGAAGTTTTCCATATCTGCGGCAGCGGGGACCGTGCTGAGTGGGAAATACTTGATGAGACTTGCGGGTCCTGTCTCCTGTGAAGATATGCTGTCACGAGAACGGACAGATCGCGTCGGACTACGTGAGCATA
This sequence comes from Alternaria ethzedia, assembly GCF_023757985.1. NCBI lineage: Eukaryota > Fungi > Ascomycota > Dothideomycetes > Pleosporales > Pleosporaceae > Alternaria > Alternaria ethzedia. Next base: position 97,108 of record NW_026056252.1, read on the forward strand.
TCTGTAAAGCTTCTACAGTTAGCATTGGTGAATCGACTGCTCAGATTAGCAAGCTACGTTTGATACTTTCACGGTGAAATGCATACCTTTAGCGCCGATAAGATCCGACAACTCGGACAGAAAGTCTTGACAAGCGTCCGCCTTTGATCTCTGAATGTATCGGATGCGCTGAATCACCAGCGCTACTGCGTTCGCGTCTTTCACCAAAGTAACGTATGGCTGTCGTTGCTGAAGTGCTGCTTTGAACTTTTCGAACTGGTTGCTATTGAGCTCGCCCAACCGCCAATATAATTGACCCAGGACTTCGAGAAGCACAACGCCGGGGCCTTCACTAATCATCCACTGTCGGATGACAAGCAAATTCCGCCTGCTGTTCCTTTGGTTTCCCTCGGTTGGTAGGTCGACTACCCGCCCAAGGAGTCGGTCGATATGTGTGCAGTCTAGACTTCCGAAGTCCGCGGTTATTGAAAGATGTTGGAGAGCGTCGTTGGCGGCCTCGAGAGCTTTGGCGAGCCGTCTGTCTGCGTCCATAGTGATGCGCTGCACGGTCGATCGCGTCGGTAACAGTACGTAGTATGTGTTAAATATGTGTGCCGTGACTCTGGAAAGATAATTACAACCGTACCAGACGGGTGTTGCGGGCTGGGCTCCACCGAGGATTGGTATATCGCGTTTGGCCCAGAGAGAAAATATGTACTGAACAATGGGCCTACACTGAAGTAAATGGACAAGGGCAGGTGAAGCATAAACAAGAGACAGAAGCGCCAGAGGCACGGTACCTTGTCCAGCATCGCGTCTGAAACTCTGCAAGCATACGGTGCACGCAGGTGAGGCTCCGCCTTGCTCGCCATGATGAAAATGCACATCAAGAGGCTGACTTCATGCAGGCTGGGCTGCAGATGAGGCCGTGTAAGTCCCCGATTTAGGTCACCACAACGTTAGCTAGCGCGAATTTGGCGAGATGGAACGGATGTGGTCATGAAACAACATGTTGACTTCCAGTTTCCCAAACGCTGACAGGAGAAGGCGCGCCACCACCTGGGCGTAGTACCCGTAAGGCTGGAAGGATGGGGCTATTCAGCGCAGACGTGCGGCACAGCGCTTGGAGACGCATGGAGCACATGGCACGGCGCATGTCGACAAGGAATTGTTCGCGATAGCGAGAAGAACGTTTATGGACTTGAGTCGTCTCTCGCCGGGAACGGCTACGGTTGGCGAGTCTCGGTCATTGTTGTTGGCGAGGTACAGGAAGGGCGAGCTTGAAAGAAAGGGTGAAAGCCGGCGAGCCAGCCGAAAGAGGAAAGGTGCATACTTTAGCGACGACGGTGAGGATCACTCAGCCACATCCCCAGCTTGAGTTTCCCTTCAATCGGGATTTCACCCAAAGACCATGCCATCGGCGCGCCGCTTCTGCAACGTCGGTGCACACTGCTCTCCGCACCACCGACATCCTCCTCAGGGCCCGAGCGAGACAATCGCTCTCCGACTCAAAGTACATGCGCAGAGCCTCGGATGCCGAAGAACGGCCTGTCGGGGGCATCCGCTCCTCGAGGGTCTGAGCGGCAAGCATCGACCTCTCGTTCTTACGTAGCTGGCTTGATACCAACCCGTCTGTCCGCTTCCTGCCTTTACAACGATCGCGAACTTGTCGATCATTATGAGGCAGGCGTGATCCGCTCAAGGTTCATGGATACCTCTGCTAGCTCTCAAAACGACGACCGACATCGAAGTCCTTTCACCAGGTTGACCGCTAGATGCACTTGTCACAGGATCAAGTCTACACAGCCACGATTTAGTTACAGGCATTTCCAGCTGCGGCCCCAGGGATCTCAAGGTCCAGGCAACTCTTATACATCTAATAGGTATATCTGCGCAGGGGCCGAGTCAATTGTGAAACGCTAAACCGAAACCGTATAAGGAAAAGTGACTTCGATGAACAGTGCATTTGTTGAGAAAAGCATGGAATTTGACGGAAACTGATGATACGCAAAGTCCTACTACAGCGCCACAAGGGCTGCCACGGGACGTGACTGTCATTCCGTCTTCAGCTTCTCGACGCAAAGCCACATCCCCATAATGTACTAGGTATTTGGTCCGCTTCAAACGACATTTTCGGGTTGTTCGACACGCTGGTACGCCGTATTGTTCCACTCTTGTTCAGCAAGATGGTCTGTGCTGGCATTATCATGAGTAAGCTTTCCCATCGACATAACGCCCTTATCAGCAGGTATCCAGAGGTCTGAAAATACTCGACCAGGATGAAACACTGTCAGTGCAGCAACTGCAAGGACTATCATTGGCCCTTCGAAAACCATGAATGTGGCTTCGTGATCAATCAGAGCTCCGCCGAAACCGGTCCAAAGCTCAGCGACACGATATATGCAGCGCACATAGATGGGCACAGTTGCAACAAGGAGATTCCACTGGGAACAGATCGAGTTCCTTGTCGAACGAAGGTGGATGTACAATGGTGGCTGGGTGCATGACAAGCTGCTTGAGATCTTCGCATGCCGCACACGGAGAGGAAATTCGCCCCAAAGAGCCAGGAAAAGAGTCATGGTGATAACTTGGGACATCAGACCAGCAATCATGATATTGACTCCCGTTCGTGAGCTGTCCTTCTCTCCTGCAGTTGCGGCCATGCCACCACCAATAGTCCATAGGACAAGAGCGAGCATATCGCAGCCGACGAAGACGAACGGGTAAACATCGTGTTCTAACCTCGAATAATCGGCTCCGACGACTACGACGATGCGTCAGAACGAGAGATAGATGCTGGCGGTCAGGAGAGCAGGTGATGTGGTAAGCGCAATGCGGTTACTGGATTCCGTTAGACATAGACGCGATATACGGACGGGGTAGCCTATACAAGGAAGAAGTTCATGCTGAAAGAGTTCAGGTTGAGCATGACGCGGCCGATGTACCCCACTGCCTCTCCGAGGACGTCAGCGCACATGGTACCTAGGTACCCGTGCACGACCAGGTCTTGCTCCGGACGCCATACCACAGGTGTCCACCAAACAGTGCCAAGCAACAGAGCATGTAGATTACGTTTTCCCCCATGCTGGTCGATATTCGATGACTTGCCAGGACTCTGACCATTTGCCAACTGAAGACATGTCTTCAAGGTTGTGCTCGAACACGAATTAGCCCTCAACGACACTGTGATCTCACTCCATCCGTTCGGTGCACCGTATTAGCGTCCGCTGATCTCGCAAGTGGTTTGCGCATCACTGCTGTGAGCTTTGGCGTGTGCCTGCGGCTGATATATAGCGACCGTAGTTCAAGCGAACAGCATTGGCGCAGGCGCAGCGGGAGGCTGCCGTTTAGAAGCCTTCGAACATGCGGAAATAACCTGATTGGTCAAACGTCAGGATTTTCCCATCGGCTTGACTGGTTGAACTGAATTATCAGAATAGCAACGAAACAAAAGGGTGCAGGCTGAAGCGAAGAGATCTACAACGGCGAACGCCATTGTTGGAGGAGCTGGCCAATTACGCACAGGCCAACCTCCCCACTTCGCCTTGTCTCCGTCCTCAACCTCAGGCCTCCCAGGCGCAGCGATCCTAAAAGAATAGAGTGCGCCTTTAACTTAGACTGCAGTCTAGTTCTAAGTTAGGCTTAGTCTTTAAGATTATACTTTAGTATATAGTATAATTATAATAGCTTTAATATTATTTACTAAAGTACTATTTAGTATATTACTATAGTACTATAAGTATATATAAAGGCTTTTAATAATTTAGAGAGATACTATTAGTTAAAAAAAATACTAGTAACTTTAAAAATAGTATTTTTTAGTTTTAAGTAAATATAATAAGTTAAAGATTTTTAAGTATAATAGTATATAAAGCTACTAGCGTACTAGTAATATTCTTCTTTTCTTTATATAATACTATAATAGCTATAACTTTTAAAATACTAGCTCTAATAACTTTATTAGATATTAACTCTAATATAATTATATCTAAGCTAGCACTTTTAGAGCTAAAAGCTAATAATACTAAACTTAAAATAATAATAGTTATAAATACTACTATAGAGACTTTAATAGAGAAAAGACTTTAGTAGTATAACTATAGAATTTAGTACTAAAAAAGTGTTTATAGTATATAAAGAACGCTCTAGTTATTATATAATAAATACTAATAGCTAAAGTTTAAAAGCTAGATTAAAAAATAGAAAGAAATACTAAGATTATAGTAATTATAACGCTATATAATAAAATTTATATATTATTAGTATTTTTATCTTTATAAGAACGTAAGTATCTTACTACTCTTCTATTCTAGTAGATAGAGATTTTATTAGCTTTACGTAAGCTATATAGTATTAAATAAAATTAGTAAATTATTATTAAAGATAAATTACGTAATATAAGTTAGGTAGTATAGCTAGAAGTAGTAAGGTAGTAATTAACTAAACTAGCCTCTAGTAAAATTAATAAGGTATATTAAAATATTCTTAAAGACTTTATATAGTTACGTAGTAATTCTTTAAATAATAGCTATTACTTCTATATTAGTGCTATTAACGTAGATAGAAGTTAAAAGTAGTCTTTATAATCTTTATAAGCCTACTTCTTATATAAGAATTAGAATAAGCTAGCTCTTCTATTAGATTAATACGCTAGTTATAGCTTCTATAAAATCTTCTTACTTCTTAAATCTTATTCTATCTCTTTACTTTACTATTCTAATATTTCTATAGTACTTACTAATTTTAAAAAATTACTACGCTAGCTACTAGACTTATAGAATAGATTATTATATTATCGCTATTACGTACGCTATACTCTAGATCTAGAGACGTAATAAATAGCTATTAGTATATACTACTCTAAACTATATAATATTATATAAAAATATATTTCTAAGTATTATCTACTTTAAAAGCCTACACTCTACTTATAGAAAAGCCTAGAACTATTATAATATAATAGTTTATACCTTCTTTTAGTATTACGCGTTTACTTTAATTACTAGCTTTTTATTACTATTAGTTAACATTAATCTAAGTAACTCTAGTTCTATACTAGGTATTAGTATATTTTAAAATGTTTTATTTCTCTTACACTATTCTTATATTTTTGTAGCTACTAGTCTAGGTATAGAATCTAGCTCTCTAGTTAGTATATAATAGGTATATAAGTTAGTTTATAATTAGTAACTTACTTAATTAAAACTTTAATAAAAGCTATTATAAAGCGCTTAGTAGATAAAAGAGCCTTATAATAGATAAATAACCTTCTACTAGTTACTTTAAAGATACCTCTTTTCTTAAAGTATATTAAGTAGGCTTATTTAATAGATTAATATTTAGCTAACTTAGACTAAGTAATTACGTATATACCTATTATAACTATAGAAATAGACTATATTATAGACTTTTTTCTACTTTCTTATTCTTTTAAGAATATTTAAGAATACTATCTCTTATAAAGTTAAGCTTTTAAATACGCTATACGCTTTTTTTCTACTATATAACTATAAATATAACGTCTTTTAGCTTTCTAGTATACTTAATACTATTTAAACTTATTTAACTTATTTACTACTAGTACCTTATACTTAATTTTATAAACTTTATTTAGTAAAAAGATATTAAAAAATACTTAGCTTATTATCTTAGAATAGCTAGAAAATTTTAAGATTTTAAGATATTTAGTATATATTACTATTAGCACTAATACTTATATAAACTATAACTATATATATTAATATACTTTTAAGTTTACATAGTAGTTAAAAACTACTAAAATAATATAGTAGTAATAAAAATACTATACTAAGCTTTATAGTATTTATTCTCTAACTAAGTAATAATTATAATATAATAACTATTTCTTTAAGTTTTAATAAAAGTTATAGTAGTTTATTATAGCTACTATTTAATAAATAGTATCTTACTATTAAAGTTAGAGAGTAGTTGTAATTACTTAATCGCAGACACGTAATTACTTAGCTCTTAAGTATATAACTAGAGATTTTATTCTAACTTTCTTTTATAGTAGATTAATTACAATATACTTAATTATCTCTAATTATTAATTATCTCTAGCTCTAATAGTTATAAGCCTAGCTGCTTAATTATAGAACTAATTTCTACTACGTATTAAAGCTTACTAGAAAATAGATTAGTTAATCTTATTTCTACTTTACTCTCTCTAAACGTTCTACAATTAGAACTTCTTCTACGTAATTACTTACTTACTACCTACTTCTTTATATTACTATATTAATTTTACGCTCTAACTCTATAGATATAAGTAATTATAATATAGCTATTATAGCTATAAGTGTACTTCTTAAGAAGTAATTTAACTAGAATACCTAGTTTGCGCTTCTTAAGTAACACTACAACAAGAAAAGTATCTAGAAAGAAATTAATTCTAATCTTCTAAATATTAAATATATAAATACTTAGAAACCTAAGTTCTCTAACTTTTTAGTTCTAGAGTCTATAGCTCTAGCTTCTTTCTCTATAAAGCTAACTAAAGATTAAAAGAATAAGTATAATAAAGCTACTTATAAGTATAATACTCTCTTATAAGATTATAATTATAAGACTAAGAATAGTACTACGCTTATAGCCTGCTAGAACTATAAGTCTAAGTAGTAGTTAAGAAAGAGTAAGAAGATTAATAATATTAAGATCTAGATTATACATACTATTACGCTAAATTATCTATTACTTATAACTATAAGTAATAATAAAAGAATAGTCTAGTCTCTTATAAAGACTCTTAAGACTATACTTACTTCTACTAATTAGACTACGTAATATATAGTTTACGCAAAGTATTATACTTATCTTAAGAAAATCTAGAGAGAAACTACTAAGAAGTAGTTTAATAACTAGTTAATACTCTACTATAAGGCAAAGATCTTTAAGCTCTTAGAAGTTAAAGAACTTCTTATAATTACTAACTTTCTTACTATAGTTAAGAAGTTTAACTCTAAGTAGACTTACTAGTAGTAATATAATTAATTATTTACTATAGCTCTTAGAAAGAACACGTTAAGCCTTAATAATCTAAGTAAAGTATTTAGTATTATTTTTTAGAAGATATTAATTACTACTAGAAAGAGAAAAGCTAATATAATTTTTAACGCTATTATAGGTTAACTCTCTACTTCTACTAAGTTAGGTAAGAAGTAGTTAAGCTTACTACCTAAGTCTTGCCTCTACAAACCTAACGTAAAGTATAAGTAGAAGCCTATTTTATATTACTAATTATAGACTATAATTACTAGATCTAGACTACTAGGCGTTCTACTAATAGAACTCTTAGCTTAAAATAAGTAAAAAATCTAGAAGCGCTATTATAAAGAGAAGTAAAGTAGCCTACGTAAGAAGGTTAAGTAATCTAGCTAAAAGATAAGCGCTCTAGCTTCTAAGTATCTAGGTAATATAGTCTTAATAATTATTTACCTAAAGAAGCTAATTACTAAGTTTAGGCCTTCTATCTTTAGTATAGGCTTTAAGCCTTACGCGCTTTTATTTAGTATAATTCTTAATAGTAGAGCTATAGTCTACTTAGTTAATAATAAAGCTTTAATTAAGTCTAATTTCTTTATTAAAACTAATAGAGAAATAGTTAAGATAGATAGCTAGATTCTTCTAGTAATTAGTATTAGTAATTGCATACTTTGTTTTATTCTTAGCACCTCTAAAGAACCTAGAAAGGCTAATCTTACACTTACTAGTATTAAGATTATCTCTAGTTTCTATACTAATATTATCTTAGAGAAGCTTTTTAGAAATAGTAGTATATAGTATATAGGCTATAATTGTATAATTAAGATAGGCACACTAGAGGCGTTTATTATTCTTATAACTCTTAAGTGTAGATTTAACCTCTTATTTATTAAATATAACTTTTCTATCTATCTTTCTAATTCTATTATTATAAATACTATTATCTACTTATAAGTTCTACAATTACGTACTAGCAACGCTAACCTTTAGTATTAAAGATTAGGCTACCTAGGTAAGAGAGCTCTTAAGGCTCTTATTAAAGCTACCTAAAATATAGAAATTATAAGTATATAGTGTAGTAAATATAATAATTACACTACTACTTATATATTTTAAAGAATTTCTTATTAGCTTTATAAGCTATTACTATATCTCTTCTTTAGAGTATTATAGAACTTATTTAACTTCTTTATAAGCTACGCGCTTAATAAATAGACTCTAATTATTAAGAAGAATTATTTAGGTAAGCTATATAATTACAACCTAAAGAATAAGACGCTAGACTTAGTAATAGAAGTTATTATAAGCTTTATAGCTATAGTTAAGCGCTGCTATTAGTAGAAGATTATAGAAATCTATTAAGATAATAATACTATAATACTACCTTAAAGAAAGTACTTAAGATATAAGAAATAGGCTAAAGAGAAGAGAATTATAATAGTAACGCCTCTACTATATACCTATAAGCCTAATAGCTTAGTAGAGAGAGCTAGCTAAGAGCTTATTACTAAGTTAATTAAGATATACATAAGCGCTAATCTTCTAGCTAGGCTCTAGCTAGTAATTATAAACGTAGTAGCCTAACTCTATAAAATAAGTCTATTATAGCTTTATAGCTATTAATCTCTAGATTAGATATTATATAAATAGTTTAGAAAGTATTTCTAATATTATTAGCTACCTAAGATTAGACACTAGGCTACTAATCTTTGCCTAGATTAGAGTAGAATCTATACTTATAGCTATTAAGTGTATCTACTTAATAGTAATTGCGTAGCTAAAAAGTACTATTAAGACTTTAAAGTTAAGCCTTACAGCTATATAAAATATCTTATTAGCTATTAAGCTTCTAATATATATTATATATAGGTACTAGTAATTAATTAGGTAATTATAACTTGTAATATTACTTTTAATAAGTAGAAGTTCTATTAAAGTAAGTGTAAAGAGAAGCTAACTAGAGATTAAGTAATTAAGTAGATTAAAATACTTAATAATAGTAAGCTTATTAATTCTATAGAAGAGTTTAATATTCTTTCTATTAATTAAATAGTAAGTATAGTAGAGCTATTAACTACTAAGTAAGATCTTAAGAGTAACGTAGACTATAATTAAAGTAATAAGGTTAGCCTACCTATTAAATATAATTAAAGCTCTATTAATTTAATAGAAATAGAATATAAGGCTAGTATTCTATTAGAAATTTCTAATAATTAGTAGCTTTCTACTAGGCTTACTACCTTAGAACCTACGCCTAAGTGTAAAGTTTTAGAGATAGATAATTAAAGTAATTATAGAGTTTCTAATAGTTAAAAAGCAGTGTATACGCTTAAGAGAGCTAACTTATTAGAGCTTAGAGGTAGAAAGCCTTCTATATATAGATTAGAAGATCTAACTCTATCTATTAAGTCTATTATAATAGACTCTAGTTCTATAGAAATAGATAAGAAACTAGCTTAACTAGAGTAAGCGCTAAAAAGACTAAGAGGTAGGCTACCTAAATTAGTAGCCTTCTCTTAATAATTAATATAGCTATAAGATTAGCTAATAGCTAAATTCTCTAGAACGCGCTGTAGTAGAAGAGTTATAAGTAAAAAGCCTAAGCGCTCTTTCTCTATAAATGTCTATTAACTATTAAAATATCTAAAAGGTAAGAGTAAATAGCCTACTTAGCCTAGTAATTAACTAGAAAGTAATAGCGTAGGTAGCGTAAATATAGTAATTATAGGCTTAGTTAATAAGTAAGCCTAGATTAACTTTTATAAGACCTACCTCTCTAGTCTTTAAGAAGACTAGAATAATTAAGCTAGCTATAAGACTATAAACTCTATTATTATAGCTACTACGCTTAGTAAGTATAAGCTAAAGGCTACTTACTAATACTGCAACAATCTCTAAGAGCTGCTTAGATTATAGAAATAACTAATCTAGTATCTAATACGTACGCTCTTTAAAGATACCTCTAAGAGAAAGATTAATTAGCTAAGTAAAAAGAGAACCTAGATAGAAATCTATAGGTTAAAAGCCTAAGATTAGCTACTTCTATTAAAATAGGTATAGACTTATAAGTATAATTAGAATAGCTATCTTCTTAAATATAAAGCTTAAATTATAGTTTATAGTAATTTCTAGAAGAAGAACTTAATTAATATAACTTATGTAGTAATACTTACTATAAAGTTCTTCTACGCTGTAATAGTAATTACTACCTAGAGTAATCTAGAGATTAAATAGTTTAATATTATAGAAGCGTTTCTTAATATAAAGATTATAGTAGAGAACCTAGTAATTTATAAGATACTAGATAGCTTTAGAAAGCTAGAATTATGCGTATAGCTTAACTGCGCGCTTTATAAATTATAAAACTCTCTACTATTATAGTATAAGAAGTTCTTAGAAACGCTAAAAGCTATTAGTATAATAGCTTCTTAAGAGAAGCTTTGCCTTTTCTTTAATTAAAAATGTAAGATTTTTATTCTCTTCTATATTAATAATATTCTATTACTCTATTATAAGAATATAAAGTAATAAGTAATAGATATATAGGCTAAGATCTCTAGTAAGTATAAGATCTAAGATTAGAGAGACATAGAGTAGTTTCTAGGTATTTATATAATTAGAGACTAATATCTAAAGATAATTATACTTATTTATAATACGTATATAAATAAGATACTTAAGAAGTTTAAGCTTAGAGATAGATCTTTCTCTCTAACACCTCTGCTATTAGAAAAGCTAATTAAGAATACTAAAAAAGCAACTAAGCCTAAAATTAAGAGATACTAGAAAATAGTTAGCTCTATACTCTATATAGTAATTATACTCTAACTAGATATAGCGTATACTACTTTAAAGCTCTTACACTTTCTTATAAACCTAAGTAATAAGTATAAGAAAGCTATAGAGTAAGTAATTATATATCTTTATTATACTTACTATAATATAATCTAGTATAGTAACTATAATAGGCCTAATCTAATAATTACTAAAGACATATTCTTTACTAATAATCTAAAGACTTACTAATTATCTTATAGCTATATTACTATATTATATAAAAATATAATCTTTTAGAAAGCTATAAAGTAAAGTATAGTTACTACCTCTACTATAAAAGTAGAGCTACTTACTTTTAAGTATACTACTAAGAAAGCTATAGCGCTTAGGCGCTTTCTTAAAAAGCTAGCGCTTAATCTTAGAGAACTCTAGATAGTCTAGTATAATAATTAGTAAATAATTAGGCTAGTTATTAGAAAGAATAAGCGTATTAATACTTAGCTTAGATATATTAATATCTAGAATATATAGCTATAGTAGAAATATACTAAAGAATTATTTAAAGTTAAGTATTTAGAAACTATAATTATGCCTATAGATAAATGAACTAAATTACTTATCTAATAATAGTTTAAGAAGTTTAAATAGTTACTTAACTTATAAGATTTATAATATTTAATTCTTAAGAAGTAGATAGAGTAGAGAGATTTTTATTTAGACTACTACTATAAAGATTAATTATACCTAAGCTAGATCTTAGTTACTTTAACTAGCGCCTAGTTATAGAGAAGTAATTACTAATAATTAACATAAGTATAAAGTAGATAAATTACTAAACTTTTTTACTAAACTAACTTATATAGCTACTAACTTACTAACTACTATAGCGCTAATTATTCTAATTATAACTCTTATAGTTATTCTTATTAAAGGCTAGCTTACTATTTTAGCTATTTTTAAAGTTCTTAACCTAAGCTTATAAATAAGTAGTTTTAGTAGCTTAAGTCTATATATAAATCTTAAGCTATATTTAATTATACTTAGTACGTAGTAGCGCTTTTACGTACTTAGCCTTAGCTAGCTAATACTAAGTATAGTAATAGAATCTATTACTTATAATACTAGATATAAAGCTATTAGACTTATAACTATATAGCTAAGAATTATAATACTAAGAATAATTATTACGTAGCTAAAACTAATAATTATACTACTAAGACTAGTAGTTACGCTACTAAGACTAATAATAACTATACTAATTCTACTACTAATTCTATAGTAGCTAAATTCTAAATTAAGAAGCCTATAGCTAGAAAGTTAGTAGTAGTAGCTACTAAAATAAGCTTTAATAATAATAGCCTAAGTATTATAGTATTAGATTAAAGGCTATAAGTAAATAACTCTAAGTAGAAATTATAGATAGAGATATCTAACTACTATTTATATTAATCTTTCTTATTCTCTTACTTAGTATTATAAACTTACTATAAGTACTATATTAATTAGAGTTTTAAGAAGTTATAGATAGAGTACTTTTTAAGCTTTTCTTACCTAAGAACTTAGAAGTTCTATCTAATAATTTAGCTAGAGTCTTAGAACTACTTTTAGCTTCTTTCTTCTACTTCTTATAAGTGTAGAGATCTTAGTAAAGCTACTTATAATACTTAATAGTGTTTTTAGAGCTCTAGCGCTATTATTAAGTTAGTAAAAGATTAAAAGAACTAAAGAAAAGAGAATTATAAACTTACTTTAGAACTATAGTAATCTACTAAGCTTATAAAGTAATTATATAAATCTTAATTAGTAGTATAGTAGTTATAAAAGTTATAGAATAAATAATACGTAACTTAGTAAAGTTACTTAAAATAATTAGCCTTCTAAATATTATTAAAAAGCTACTAATAAATATAACACTTATACTTAGAAACTTAAGAAGTATTATAGTTAGATAATACTTTAACTTACTTATACTAATAACTAGTATACGTTAGGTATAAATAATCTAGAAGAGTCTTAGATATAAAAGTCTTAGCTTTAGACTTCTTATAAGAGTAACTATAACTATAACTATTACTTAGAGACACTTACTTCTCTTAATCTTAAGTGCTTTAGTTCTTAACGTAGTTAGATTACTAAAGGCCTAAATTCTAAGTCTAGAAAGTATTATTAGTAATAAAAATACTACTCTTAGAGATAGGCTTAATAGTCTCTTAGATATTTTTATTATTAAGATTATTAAACTAAAAGCTCTTATAATCTAAGTAGATACGCTTAGCGTATAACTCTAATTACTTATAATTCTTATAAAGGTTATTATTACTAAAACTACTAGTTACCTTAAAGCTCTAATCTAGTTAATTATTAGAATTTATAAAGCTCTAAGATAGTTAAGTATTAGAAGTCTAATTATCTTATATAAAGCTACTAGAGAATAGACTATTAGCTACTATTATTCTAGAAAAAAAAAGTAGAACTTAAGTAGTAGCATTTTTAAGTTAAGCGTAGTAAAGAAGTTAAGTACTTAACTATAAAGCGCTATTAAGTAGAGTACTATTACGCTAAGTACTATTACGCTAAGTACTAGCTTACGTATTATAATTACTACTACTAAGAGTATTATAATTAGAGCGTAAAACACTATTATAGTAGAAGCTAAAGTACTAGCGCTTATAGCTAGAGTTAGAGTTAGAAGTTAAGTTATTAGACTAAATTATAATAGTTAGCTATTAATTTAGATATAAGAGTAAGAACTTACTATAGTAATAAAAGAATAGAGAAGTAAGTAGAGTAGTATATTAAGCAAAGTAGAGAATTAAGCGTAGAACTTAAGAGCGCTAAGGCTTAAGAGCTAAAAATCTTAAGTAGAAGAGTTAATTAGATAAGTAGCTTATTAGCTTATTAGCTTAAGCGTCTTAATAATATAAAAGTAGATAATTATAGTAAAGAAGAAAAGAATTAAAGAACTTATTATTATAAAGTCTCTAATTCTAGCCTAAGCGCGCACCTACGTAGAAAGCTAGTGTAGCTTATTAAGCTCTTAATTACACTATAAACCTTACCTAGAAAAGACTAGAAGCCTAGATTTTACTATTAGAATTATCTCTTACTAGTTAAATACTTAGATTTCTATAGCTATTAGGCCTTATTTATATAAGTAAGAGCTTACTACTATTAGTATTAAGTATAATTAAACGCTTAATTAGGCTGTAATCTACTACTACGCTCTAGATTCTTAAGCCTAGACTCTACTAGAGTATACTAATTATAGTAGATTTAATAGAATTAGTTTTAGTAAGATAGATTAATACTCTTACTACTCTAGAGAGTATGTTAAAGTTAGAGAATAGTTATAATTACTTAATTATAGATACGTAATTACTTAGCTCTTAGGTATATAGCTAGAGATTTTATTCTAATATTCTTTTGTAGTAGATTAATTATAATATACTTAATTATCTCTAATTATTAATTATCTCTAGCTCTAATAAAGACTAATAAGCTTTTCTTTAAAAAATTACTATAAACTATAATTTAAGCTTAATATTTAAGAATATAGCTACTTTTATTATACTTCTAAGTGTATTATAGTAAAGTGTTAATATAGAGTAGAGTAATAAAACGCAGTTAGTAACTCTATATAGTAATCTTAATATAGATATATCTTCTAAACACTTTATACTTACTATATATAGC